>NC_080410.1:27232548-27535578 GCF_030265065.1 Corythoichthys intestinalis | reverse complement strand
TCAAAATTTGCAACTTTGCGGTTCTGCGCATGAGCATAACGTTAAAAATGGTCACGAATGGAGCGTTCCAAAGTAAACACTACAAACTTTCTTTAAAGAAAAGAATATTAAGTTTGATCATGGAAGCACATGTAGAAATGTTCTCCTCAGACACATCCTACCATGTTAGCTGCACACAACAACTGCACCCTGCTCTCTCACTGTTAACGACTTCGCCGTGTCGTTAAGCATTAATTTACGCCACTTTCGTGTTGCACATGTATGTTTATAATGTAACTATTTAGCACCTTTGGATAATATAGAGAGTCCAACTGGATGTAAAAGAGGGCTTTTTCACCACCATAAAAGCTTTGGGAGCAAAATTTTATAAGGGGGCAAATTTTGACAGAACAACGGCAAAAGACATCCCATCCCTTTAAACTGGTTTCAAACAGATTGGGCGGCTACTCGTGACGAACGAATTGAAGTTTACAGCAGAAGGATGAAAAGAACCACATGATTAGACATCTATCATCATCAATGGCACTGGAAGAATAAATATTGAAAAAGAATTCAATTTTAAAAAATCTGTTAAAAAAAAAAAAAAAAAGATTTATTTTTACTTTACAATATGATTATTTTTGGTGACGTTGAGTGATGTTATAATGTGTTGTTCCAGAGCGAGCGGGAGAAACGGGAGCGTCTGGAAGCTCAGCGAGAGAAGCAAAAAGATTTGATCTTCCAGCTAAAGACTCAGCTGGACGATCTGGAGCACTTTGCCTACCAGGAGGGAAGCTACGACTCGCTGCCGCAGTCCGTCGTCATGGAGCGCCAGAAGGTAGTAAACATTACTAGTGAAGAAAAAGAGTCGATTCTTCCATGTTACAGGTTGTTTTACTCGTATAACGAACAGGAGATGATGAATAAAAAAAGAACAAAGAATTTACACTTAAAGACAGACCAACAGAAAAGACATGACATCTGGTCCCGGGACCCCCCCCCAAAAAAAAAAGTGCTCGAGCCTTCCTGTGCATAGTCTTTTTTTAAACCCCCTTCTAACTTGGAGGGAATGGATTTCTTCTTCTGGAGAATTGCTTGGAATGTACAACCCCCAGCCCTGATCAGATTACATACACTGCTGAGTGGACAAAGGCCTATGTGGATATGGAAGAAATGTGACATCTTCCACATATGATTATTGTGAATAAATAGAAATATATTTCTACACTAGTATCATATTTGGAGTTCCCAGTGTTCAGGTTTATAACGCTGCCGCTTCGGATAGGTCATAATCGACGAACTGATCAAAAAGTTGGACGTCAACCTGAACGAGGACATCGGCGACTTGTCGCCCGAGGAGCTGCGGCGGCGCGTGGACGCCGCCATCGCGCAGATCGTTAACCCGGCGCGGGTCAAGGAGCAGCTGGTAGAGCAGCTCAAGACGCAGATTCGAGATCTGGAGATGTTCATCAACTTCATTCAGGGTAAGCAGCTGATTCACTCGCGTGTCAGAACGTTTTGGCGCTCATGTAGATTAAACGTGCCGTTTTCCTCGCAGATGAGGTGGGCAACCCTCTGCTGTCTGACGGCGTGCGCAGCCAGCAGCCTCTTGCGGCTTCCGCTGAGGCCAGGGGTCGCGGAGGGAAGCGGCCAGGTGAGATCTTTTCTTTGTCAAACTACCCGTGGCGTTAAATGGTTCTTTTGTAGTGCTGCCAATGGTCTTCTCTTGATAATAAGTTGGCATGTATGTAAATAACTTACCTTCTCCAAATTTAGATTGGGCAAGGCTAATGCTAACGGTTTGTCAGACAACACACTGTCAGACTAGACACTGCTACATGAGGATACTCAGAGTGGTATTGGATAATCGAACATTGGTGCTAGTAGTTTGCCAAAATTTAATCATTCAGCTGCTTGGTTATTAACCCTTTTAGGGACAGTGGTCCCTACTGTGAATATCTATTCACATGTTATCATTAGCTTAACTCATTAACTGGCAGCCCAGGTCACAGAGGATGCTCTGTGGCAGTGATGTTTTCGTCAACGATGACGATAACGAAAATAATTAGTCAACGAACACTTTTTTTTCTTGACCATGACGAGACGATAATGAGCTAAAACGTGGCAGAGTTTTGGCAGACTAAAACATAAGGAGCCTAATGCCAGTTTTGGTTTGATGAGACGAGAACATGACAAAAATGCGCAAGTTTCTGTCACATGTTCACATATTCACAATATGTGACATTTTATGTGTAGCTAGCCTGCATCATGGTAGTGGTTGTGTCACTCATGTGATGTGCTGAACCCCCCTCCCCGCACACTCACCAGTGCAGTGTCATCTCCTCAAGGCTTGCACGGTAAGATTTGTATTCTCATATCTTGGCCAGTGGGAATATGCAATGTTGCTTTAGCGTTTAAAGGTCTGTGCTGAGTGATCATCACACACTAAATGTAACCCGTAGCATTAGCATAACATTTGCGTTAGCATTAGGCTAATGCTACAGCGAGCATCCTCTTAGTCTCAGACAACTTTTTTTACATAGTTTGTCGCGTCCAGGTGGGTATAATTAATTGAAAATAATGTGGTTTTCCTGCTGAGCGTGTATTATCACCAAGTTGCCGTTGTCCTTGTTAACGGCGACGCTACAATACTTGCTCATCTGTCAATGTTAATTCGAAATAGTTGGAAACATTTATTTATTTATCTTTGCAGTATTTTTTTTTTAATTTGCAGACAAAAACATTTTTAGTAAATGTCGACTAGAACTAGACGACAACAAACACATTTTGAGATGACTAAAATGTGACTAAGACTAATAAGTATTTTCATCCAAAAGGCTAAGGCGAATATTCATATTCATTTTTTTTCTCTCCAAAATGGATCCTTCAATTAATCTAATCATTTTATTTCAGACTATTCATACACAGGTACTCCTCGGGTTACGAATGAGTTCCGTTCCTAAACTGGCGACGTAACCTGAATTTCCTCACAAGTTGGAATTAACCCTTTAAGTACCCTTAGATACCCCTTAAATCTCAAAATAACAATCCAAAAACATGTATTATTCGTCATATTAATAAAGAATAAGATACTGTACTTACCATCAATGCTGGTGGATGGTGAAAAAGGTACACTGATTAAGCCGGCTTGTTCACAATTTGGAGACTCAAGAGTTCTTGTTTCACTGATGTTTACTGTAGTTTTACTTTTAAACTACTGAGGCACCCTAGAACCTGCTGGTGAACAAACGGGTAAGTCGATGTGACTTATGAAGCTTATTAGAACTTGATTTCAGCAACTTAGACGAGGTCGAGCTGCTTACGCTACTCTGTCGCTTGCTCCATCGCACTCTACTTCCTTAGTAGAAAACAGAAAGCAATGTGATTGGGTCTGCACTCACTGTAATTAAACGTATAAACTTCACCATTTTAATTTAACTTGTAAACAAATTATTATTATTAGCGATATAGTCCAAAGAACTGTAAAATAGATGCACGCAAAAAAAAACAAAAAAAAATTTGCGGATCATGTAAATTTTCAATAGTGAGAGAGCAGCTCCTCTTAGCTGCGAAACAAATATTTGCAGGGAAACTTGACAACTGTTAACACTGAGAAAAATACGGAGTTCAAACACAAACTCTACCCCATTACGCGACAAAAAACAAAACAAAACAAACAAACAAACAAAAAAACACTGGAGACAAAATGATGGACGAGCTGTGACGCTGAAATCACGTAAGTCGAGTACCTCATAACGCGGGTACTACTTGTACATGTTTATTAGCCGTTACAAAATATGTGCGGGCAACACTATTACTACAGTTGGATGTCAAATGAGGGCCGCAAAATTTTCTCCCGTGAGCCATAATTGGCTCCTAGGCCAAAATGTTTAGAACCCTGTCCTATATGAACGTAATGAAAAAATAAATAAGAAAAAAAATATATTATCCGTGCATGAAAGGGTTAACTCATTGACGGCGATAAACATCCAATCCATTTGAATTGGGTGGGTTGGCAGCGAAGGAACGAAATGAAAAATATGGAGGCGCTTATCTTCCAAAGAATATCTCTGGCTACAGAGTTGATGTATGAAGATTGAACGTTTGTGTCTGCGTCTCCCCAGTGGACCCGGCGCAGGCGCAAAGGATGCGCGAGACGGGCCTGCAGTTGATCCAGAAGGCGCTGACGGTGCTTCAGATGTTCGCCGCCAGCCAATTCGGCTGTTCGGTCGGCCAGACGCCGTCGGCCTGGCCCCAGGAGTCGGAGCAGCGCGACTACGGTCCCCTCCTCCGTCGTCTAGAGGCCACCGTGGACAAGGTCCGTGTGCTGGGCTCGCGTCGCCAGTCGGGCCCGGACCACGTGGTCCACTACGGCGGGAGCCTGGCGGCAGGGCCGCGCGACGAGCTTACAGCGTGCGTCCGTAAGGAGCTGGCCCCAGTTCTCAAGGACTTGCTGGCTCACGGCCTGGTATCGCCGTCCCAGACGGTCAGCCTGGTTCTGGCGCCAATCTCCTGCTTGCTACCCCGGCAGAGCGCCGGCCCTCAGACGGCGCACCCCTGGGAGCTCTTCGTCAAGTACTACCACTGCAAAAACGGCAAAGCTTTTGCCGAGTCGCCCGCCCGTCAGCTGTCGCAGTCTTTCGGCCTGCCGGTCGGGGGCAACCAGGTCGGCGTCACGCCTAAACAGTCGCTCTTGTGGGCCGTCCACACGGTCCTGAAGGAACATGGCCGCTACAAGCGGGGCCCCGACACGGAGTTCAAGGCGCTGGTGTGTATGGCCCTCAATGAGCAGCGGCTGGTGTCGTGGCTCAACCTGCTGTGCAAGACGGGCTCGCTGGTGCATCCCCACTACCTGTCCTGGAGCTATATGGCGCAAACCGGCTTCGAGGGCGCGCTCCGCATCCTGGGGCGCATCAGCCACCTCAAGTTCGACCTACCCGTTGACTTGGCTGTGCGCCAGCTCAAGAACATCAAGGACGCCTTTTGACCACACGATAATTCCAGACCGTGACATCACAGGGGTGGACAACAATGTAACACTTTTTGCTTCATTCATGCATTTCTTTTTCCTAAAAAGGGTCCATTTACTTACCATATTTTTCGGACTATAAGTCGCACCTGAGTATAAGTCGCACCAGCCAAAAAATGTGCAATGGAGAGGAATAAAACATATTTCAGTCGCACTGGAGTATAAGTTGCATTTTGAGGGGAAATTTACTTGATAAAATCCGACACCAAGAACAGACATGTCATATTGAAAGGCCACCTAGCCCTTAGCCCACGATTAGCTTTTAGCCCACGATTAGCTTTTTTTTATTTTCTTTATTTCAGTAAGAGTAACCTCATTTTGCAAGTCCCTTACAAGTTTGTCGCTAACTCCAAACTTTCTTTCTGCTGCTCGACGCTGTTTTTCAAATGCATATTCCACTAGTTGCAGCTTGTTATCTGCAGAATATGATTTTCTTTTCAGAGTCATTTTGTCCAGCCCTTCTAAGTTGTTTTTATTTGTTTTTATAAGTTACCGCCAATGTTGAAACACAGGCCTTGAGCGCCTCTTGCGGTTTAGTGTGAAAATAGCATGTGAAATGATATAATAATGTGTTAATAATTTCACACATAAGTCGCTCCAGAGTATAAATCGCACCCCCAGCCAAACTATAAAAAAAAAAACTGCGACATATAGTCCGTTATTCATCATTTCATTTTTTAAATCAATGTATCCCATTACATAATTGACATATTATAAATAAAATTCAAACATGTATCACATACTTTTAAAAATGTATCTACTTGATCAAATCAAATAATAGATGAGTTATAATGAAATGAGGTATCAAGACATGATTTGATCATAAACACATCAACAGTACTGCACTGTAATTAGACAAAAGTACAATAAATCTTAGTATGTGCCCATTTAACAAATTTCGATACATTTTAATACATTAAAATGAATAATTATTAAATGATAACCATAAATGTAATTTGAAAGTATATAAATACACGTTTATGAATGAAGCACATACATAAAAAAACTAGAAGTAGCAGAGCACTCAGTGCAGACCTCTGACTAAACAGCCAAATTCAAAGCGTTGCCCTATTTCTGACCTCTGCGACCTTTGACACTTTCTTTCATCATATCACCTGCACTTTAAATTGAGTTAAATAAGCTAATCCGTTAATAAATTGTCACAAAATTAATTTTCGCTGCCATTTTATTAAATGTTAGATTACAATTAAAACAATGTGACATTTATTCATGCATTTTAAGCTTTTTAAGAACTCCAGTAGCAAATGAGTAGGTCCACCTAAGCCTTAAGAAAATGCAACATGGTCCCTTGAGTCCAAAAGTTGGCCCACCCCTGTGATAACATCCTCAACATTCCAAGAGAGTAAGAATGTGACTACCTGAGTCAAATCTGGAGACAAATCCAAAGATGATGCAGTAAATGGACTTTGATTCATTGAGACCATTCTATTGTAGGAAAATGTGACTTGTTGTGGCAAGTATTTATTTCCCTTGAATGCAAACACAATAGCTGCGATGAAAGTGCTACCTACTCGCCTGCATAATGTTTCAAAGTGCTTACAACAATACCAGCGACATTTAAGACTTGTATTTGCCCTGTCAACTTATTATTTATGTACAGAAGAATTTATTTATTGGAGAGCATGTTTTAGTTGAAGCAGAAAAGATCCATACGCTTGTAAGCTTGGCTGAATCGCATTAATTTTTTTTTTTACTTTATCCCGAACACAAATATTTATATTAAGGTATTTATGTAGTATTTTTTTCCTCATATTCCAATAATGTTTCATGCAGAGGAGCAGTGAGCAGAATAAAATGTGATGAACTATTGAGCTTTTTTCCCCCTGCAGATTTCACGATCTTAAATGTCAATGAATGATGTAAATGCTACTTTAATTTTCAAATAATTATACATATTTGTACACAATTAACTGTTCATGAGCCTATTAAACTGGGCTGCTACTGATGGCATCAAATCCATTTTCAGGCATGAAAATCTCACCATTCGGCGAAATTCACCATTTTGAAGTCAAATAGGGTGCCCAATGTGAATTGTGTAGATCCAAAGCAAAAATTTTTAAGGGGGGGTTTCGGGAGATTTTTTTTTTTTTTTAATGTCGGACGCTTGGTATGCAAGCGGTGAAAGCGGCACAAAGCCAAAAAAGCGTACCAGAGTGGCCAAAACATTGACTTGAGGGTACATTGAAAGGAGTGTACATGGGGTGTCCTGTCTCTTCAATGCTAAACTGCTGCACGTCGCCCGTGAATGAACACCTAAAGCGCCATCACCCAGTTGTAATTTTGGAAGACGGCAGGAGACAATTACATGCTGGTAGATTGTAAGTCCATCTAACTAACGACATGTTTTATTGAAGTTGCTAAGCCTGCCGCGATATGCAGTGAGTCCAATTATCACACAGTAAATAAAAATGAGGGCGGTAATTTTCACGGCTGCGTTTTATCGATTCACCACTCGCGCGTGCATACATTTGTGATGTATATTGTATGCTAGGGTGACAAACGTCCTCTTCTGCCCGGACAAGTCCTACTTTCACGTAGTATCCTCGTCGTCCGGGCGCGTTTTATAAATTCATAAAAATGTCCGGTTTTTATGATTTTTTTTACAGGACTAATTTCAAGAGAATCCCTCATGCCGCTGGGTGGCAGCGCCTGCCTGCGATGACATGGCTCCTAGCAGTAGCGAGGGAAGGAGTAGTTCTTGTTTTTGTTGGCAGTTTACCCCTATCATGAGGCATTACCGCCATCTTCTGGTACCGATTTGGCCACAACGCCTGCCCAGTTGTTAAGTTTTTCACGATGAATACGTATATAATGGCAACTGTTGACTTCTGTCGGAGCTTTGACTGTAAAATCCCGTTTGGTGTCTCATCGTTGCGCTGCCGATGATTGTAAACTTTTATAGCAAAGTTTGATTTTTGCCTCAGCTAGCTATCAGTAAGCTAAACCACGCTAGGCATTATTGGAAACGTAGTTTTGAACTGCTACGTTTGGAAACATGCTGGTTGAATAGTTTGTCAGTTTATTTCGGTTATTGTTTGTGTGCAATCTAGAACGTTGAACGAGAATATCAATTGAATGGGAATAACAATTCGTCAACGACAATTGTCGTGATAGTAATTTATAAAAATGTTTAGTTGGCACATAGTCTACTGTGTGTATGTGTATTGACTGGACTTTTCCATGGGTCTGCATTCTATATATATTATCATTATTTTATTATTTTTTTCAAACTGCATTTTTCCACCCAGAGTGAGGGGGCACACTTTAAATATATTAAAGTGATATAGGCATCTTTGAGTGAGCTTCGAGTAAAATTTAAGTATCTTGAGGCCGGGCTGAGTGTCCTCTTTTTGGGAAATCAAAATATGGTCACCCTATTGTATGCTGTTTATTATGTATGTTGATTGTTTATTATATGTACAACAGATGATTATTGGTCAGCAACACGACGTAGAATTAAGGTTCAGACATACAAAATAAGGAAACACATCTATATTCAATACTGTAAACGTTAGCATTGCTACATTGAGACTAATGGGGAAAAAAGACAACCTACTTTAGACTGCTATGAATCATTGGCAATCTTCTCCAAAACGCATAAAATATTATGAACAATATGATTGGCAATTAATAATTATTATACTACTATTGTACAACATATCACAAAAGTGAGTACACCCCTTGAATTTCTGCAGATATTTAATCATATCTTTTCATGGGACAACACTGACAAAATGACACTTTGACACAATAAAAAGTAGTTTGTGTGCAGCTTTTTTAATTTTCCCCTCAAAATAACTCAAAATATAGCCATTAATACCTAAACCCATGGCAACAAAAGTAAGTACACCCCACAGAAACTACGTACATCCCTAAATGTCCAAATTGAGTACTGCTTGTCATTTTCCCTTCAAAATGTCATGTGACTCGTTACAGGAGTGCTGTCAGCGTTGCTGCAAAGATTGAAGAGGTGGGGGGTCAGCCTGTTAGTGCTCAGACCATACCCCGCACTCTACATTAAATTGGTGTGCATGGCTGTCACCCCAGGAGGAAGCCTCTTATGAAGACGGTACACAAGAAAGCCCGCCCGTCTCATCAGACCATACGACATGGTTCCAGTAATCCATGTGCTTTGTTGACATCTCTTCAGCAAACTGTTTGCGAGCTTTCTTGTGACAAGCAGTACTCAATTTGGACATATAGGGATGTATGTAGTTTCTAAGGTGTGTACTCACTTTTGTTGCCAGGGGTTTAGATATTATTGGCTATATTTTGAGTTATTTTGAGGGGAAAATAAATTAACTCTATTATATAAGCTGCACACAGACTACTTTTCATTGTGTCAAAGTGTCATTTTGTCAGTGCTGTCCCATGAAAAGATATCCTTAAATATCTGCAGAAATGCGAGGGGTGTACTCACTTTTGTGATACACTGTGTATAATAGTATACTATAATATTAATGCTATAATGCTAGATATTTTTTTAAAGAATTGTTTTGAAGGCGAAGTCAGTGTTATGAATCTTTTTACATTACATACTTTTGCACTAATTAATGCTATCAGCATTTGACCTCATTGTTTATTTGTGATTGTGATTGTGATTCAACAATTTCTTTGCTGAATTATTTTTTTTAAAAATTAAAAAAAGGGAGGGGGGATTATTAGACTAGTCAACTAATCGTAAATATAGTCAGCTGACGAATCAGGAGAAAATTAGTCGTTTGGGACAGCCCTAGTTGTCCAGTGTACCGGAACATATTTCCTCCATACCCTTCTCACCTTTTTAACCCCTGACCCATTTTCATGCCTGCATTTTGCCTGGTGCTGTCAGCCTTGCCAGTCAAAATGGTTTGATTGGAGCTATAGTGATTTCAAGGGCCGGAAATGAGTTAATAGCATATATTATCTTATTTTTATTGTTATTTTTTAAAAACTATTTAGTGTTCCCATTTTTTAAAATAAATAAATTCTCTTATTTAAATGTACTTTGTTTTAAAACATCTGCAAAATATTCTCTACTTAAATATTTACTCATTTATATATATATATATATATATATATATATATAATTTTTTTTAATTCATAAAGAGAATTTAAAAAAAGTTATATATGCTATTTTTAAAAAAATCAACTTTAGAGTGTTATTGAGGCTGTAACCAGACGATTTGTCCTTTGCTGTTGTTGTTGTTTTTTCAACAAAATAACAAAACAAATGATGCAAAATACATATGTACATTACACATAACAGATGACAGGGGGATCACTCACTAATATTTACACAAGTTTTAATTTTTTTTTACAAATATTAAACTTTTTTTTTTTTTTTTTTTAAAACCTTTTTATTTTTCGAGTCCTTAATAAGCTCCAAAAAGGAGACGGTGTCATTATAAATTATGAATAAATTATTTATATTATTAGAAAATATATATGTATTACTATATATATTTTTTCCTCCAGAAAATTGAGATTTTAAGCATTCAGAGCAGAACTCAAATCACTTGAGTGTTTTCCGCCATATAAATGATAAATCCTCATCATAAAAATGTTTGAAAGCAGGCTTGACTGTATTTGTTTAATCTATTTATTTTCTGAAAGTGGCGTCATATCTATGCGGGTCAGCATACAAGTAAATATGGAAATAGAAGTATATTAATTTTATAAATAAAAAAAAAATAGAAAAGCATTTATCTTAATGGGAAAAAGTACAGAAATGGCTACGTCTAAACTAAATTCTTTCGAAAAGTTTTCTATGCGGGTCAGCGTACAAGTAAATATAGAAATAGAACTGTAATAATTTTTTACATTTTAAAAATAAAAATTAAAAATAGCAATGTAAACGGAAAAAAAGCACAGAAGTATTTTTTTTTCAGGAAGTGACGTCACCAGCAGGCGGGTCAAAGTTCGCAAACACCTACTCCACTTCCTTTCCTACCAGCGGAGGCCGTAGAAACAGTACAAGTAAGTAAACATTACTCGGTACAATCTTCAAACATCGTGTCAAATATAACCTGTTTGGGGGTTTTATTGTCACCGACACAAAATAGACACCCTACCTCGATTAACCTGACTGTAATGTTGGAGAGTACACGTCTGATGAGTATTTTTACGTGTACTAATGCCTACGCTATCTTTCCGTTTCAACGATTCTAACATGGCAGCCTTGTATTTGAACCCACTTTGCTAATTGACATTCTTTTCCAACCATGACATATGTTCGTGGCCTACACCAGGCTAAAAACATTCCCCTGTAGTCTTATTTCATCAAAGAGTCGTTGACGCTGCATGGAAATGACATTTGTAGCTGTTAGCCACACGGAGGCTGAAGCTAACTTAGGAAATGGATGTCATTTAACGGCGTGTTATTTGGCTCAGCTTGTTTCTTACTTATTCGTATGTGGTTGTGCAGAAATGGGCAAGTTCATGAAGCCTGGGAAGGTGGTGATGGTCCTCGCTGGACGTTATGCCGGCCGCAAAGCCGTCATTGTTAAGGTAAACATGCAAAGAAATGTTGGAAAATGCAATAGCACGTTAAATACAACTTTAAAAAACACTTAGCGTATCTAAAAATACTTTCAAATTCGTTAAACCCGTCGGTGTTATTTGTCCAAAATCTGTTTTTAAAAAAATTTTTCTTAATGTGTTTCATCAAAGAAAAAGCATTGGAAAATTTACACTAGGGAGCCAATATTTCCTGAGGATAATAAAAACATGTAAAGATCAAAATGACACCATACTGCAATTTCTAATTTATTGCAGACTGGTTGGGGAGATTCACACTCAATTTTTGTAATAATGCCATGTTCTGGCTCATTGGCTCCCATTATAAGTCATGATTTTTGATATGGTGTAAACCTGATGTGTTATAATGCATTTTCCGTGATAACTGCTGCAATCGCTTCTTTGGCGAGTCAAAAACATGGAAATAGAGAAATTTGTGTGTTGAGAGTCTTAACACCCAAAAGTCATTTGGGGGCACCAAAGGCCAAAACATGAATTTGCTTGCAATGAAATTCTGTTGTTATGACTTGGGGACTTATTTGGGCCTCTAACTATGTCATATGAAATATTCAAATTAGTCTTGTATTTTATATATATATATATATATATATATATATAAAGCATAGTTAGTTTTGCTATTACAATAATACTGCTATTAATGTCCATAGGGGGCATTTAAAAAAAAAATATATATATATATATGTGTGTAGATAGGTCTGATGCCAATGAACATTTTTGAGTGGTTGAAAGTGAAAAAAAAAATTTCATAAATGACTTAGTTATCACACTTCAAAGGAAAAGCCATACTTTGGACAAAATCACAAGAATTTAGTTCGATTCAGAAAACTGCCATTGTGTAAAAACTGGGCATGCATAAAAAATTCTGTTAAGACTTATGGACTTCTTTGGGCCTCTAACTATGTAATATTCAAATTAGACTTTTGTTTTATACATATGTACAACATAGTTTTGCCATTAGAATAATATTGCTATCAATGTCCATAGGGGGCATTTAAAAAAAAAACAAAAAAAAACAATATCTGTGTAGATAAGTCTGATTAGGCCAGTATTTCTCAAATAGTGGGGCGCGCCCCCCTGGGGGGGCGCAGAGCGATGCCAGGGGGGGCGCATGTGACCTCGGGGAACATGTTTTTATTTGTTGTTTTTTTTTGCCGTACTGGAATAAAGTGTACTTGCACATCCACTCAGTAGGTGGCAGTGGCGCTCTCATTTTCAGAGTGCGCGCAGTATTTTTGAACTAAGGAAGAGCACTCGGCACACACAGACAACAGATATGAAGAGCAGTGTGCCACCGCCGTTTTCGAAAGCCGTTTTCCGACCGGACTCACTCACGCAGCGACCCACTGTCTTGTCCGGTTCTCACGTCGCTGCCCGAGAAGTGCCATTTTCAGCTTGGGATCGTCACGACGACCGCCCTCACCTACGGTTCTACCTCGGCCGCCGTGAATGCGCTTTTTTCATGCCGTTTGCCTTTTAGCTTTGACTTTTAATACAGTGGGGGATGATGAAAGACCACTGTTTACTGTGTCTGAAAATAATTATAGCAGACAGCCAGAAGCCAAATCAATTAAGACGCCACTTAAAGACATTAGACCCCAATCTCATTGTTAAGCCGCTTGATTTTTTCAGTGAAAACGTGCCGAATATTGCCAACAATCGTCCTGCTTTGTCAGTGTTATATCAGTAAACCAGTGAGCATTGTTAGCATGCTAATTGCAAAATAACTCCACACCATTGCAAAGGAGGTAAATACTGTGAGCAGCAAAAATAAAAACTCCTGTCCAAGGACACTTTTTTTTCCCTTTTATTCAGATTTGTTTTTTCGGTCAAATTTTTTGGCACATTGTCCTCATGAGTGAATGTTTCTAATCAATTTTAATTTGTTATTATTTACTGATTTTATTACATTTTATTTTTCTGTATCAAATGGTCAAAAATGTACCTTGAGTGTATTTTTTTAGTTTGAATGTGAATTTTTTTAAAAAAAATTCAGGCAAATTGATGCACGTCAAGTCTTCTCTGTTACAAACAAAACAATGTTAATAAAGTTATACTTTATTATAAGTTGATCTATGTTACTTTTTTTCTTTATTAGGAAAGAAAGGACAATGTTAGGCAGATGCGTATTTATAATAGTAATTTTATAGACAAATGATACTATTTACAGTGGCGGCAGAGAGTTTGGGGAGGCGCGAAACATTTTTCTTCTTCCTTGGGGGTGCGTGACAGAAAATAATTGAGAAGCACTGGATTAGGCCAATGAACATTTTTGAGTGGTTGAAGTGAAAAAATATTCATAAATGAATTAGTTATTACACTTTAAAGGAAAAGCCATACTTCGGACAAAATCACAAGAATTTAGTCAAAATAACGCCCACGGGTTAAACTAGGATTATTGGTTGTGAATGCTTGTTTGAGTGCAATTGACGACGCTGCACGTCCAATTCATTATGAAGGAACGTTTGTTCAGTCGCCCCTCTCAGTCAAAATTGATTGGACATTTAGCGACATCAACGGCAGCCATAAAATTACAAGTTTGTGTTATGGCATTTTTTATTTTTACGTCAGTTATTCTCTTTTTAAAAATTTGTCAATGGTGTCGCTGTTCAGAACATCGACGACGGCACGGCCGACAGACCTTACAGCCACGCCCTGGTGGCTGGCATCGACCGCTACCCCCGTAAGGTGACCGCCAGCATGGGCAAAAAGAAGATCGCCAAGAGATCCAAGATCAAGGCCTTTGTCAAGGTCTACAACTACAACCACCTCATGCCCACCAGGTATTTAGCTGCTTCGGGGAGGATGGCTCACCGTCAGGAAATGTTTTTAAAGGCGTTTTGTTGTTGTTGTTGTTGTGGTTGCGTAGATACTCTGTGGACATTCCCCTTGACAAAACTGTGGTCAACAAGGATGTCTTCAGGGATCCCGCTCTCAAGGCCAAAGCCAGACGGGAGGCCAAGATGAAGTTTGAAGAGAGGTGAGTGTCCTTTCTGGAATCTGCGGACCCCCATGCTTGCTAAGCTTTTAACGATAACTTTGTCGGCAGGTACAAGACGGGCAAGAACAAGTGGTTCTTCCAGAAGCTCCGATTCTAAATTCAACAGATTTCTCTAATAAAAACTGTACAAAAGAAAAAAAGCGCATTTGTCAAGGATTGGTGACGAAAATGAGAAATGAACACTTTTTAATGAACACATTTTAATGACATCCACTCTATGAAGTGTTTATTTTTCTAAGCTTTTTTTGTTTCCTTTCAATTGACAGATCTTTAAGGATGATGCCCAATGGAAGCAAAACATTTTTTTAAAAAAATGTGCTTAGTCGTGTGATACAATGTGAAAAAAGTAATCTTATAACTAACCTTGTGGTTAAAATGGTCAAATATTTGTATACGTCAGGAAACACTCAGGTGACTTGAAGTGCCGCTCTGAGATCCCCAATTTGGCCAAATTTCAAAATTGTCCTATATGCAAGTGTGATACATCATTGAAAAGCTAAAAAATCAATTTTCTGGCGGAAGAAAAAATTTGAGCAGGAAGGCATTTAATTTTTTTTTTTTTTCTAATAGCAAAACCCTAACTGGAGGTGAGAGCATAATTAAAGACGCCATGATTTTAACGAGAGATTATCGCGTACTTACCTCTTTTCGATCCCAAAACTCCATGTAGCATGTATCACCAAGTGTCAAGACACAGCTGTGAATGGCCCCACCAGGATTTTTGGGAGATTTTATGGGTGAAACATGGTAATAAGGGTCGTGATGCAGTAATCGCAGACATTGAGTGGTCGAGATTTTCATTTATTGACCCTTGTTAAAAAAAAAAAAATTTAAATTACATTTTTCTTTGTTCGGATTATCATCCAAAACGGAAAATGCGACAGTAACAAAAAAAAACAAAACAATGAAGCGATGGTTATGTAGATATCCGTGACTTATTTACAGACACCATTTTTCATTGTGACGTAATGTGCTTAAAAGTTAAAAATATGCAAGAGAATCATTTTTTTAAAGTTTTTTTTAAAAACAATATTAGACCTATTGATGATTCCAAGCTAAAAATGACATTTTGACTAAAAATGACCTTTTTATGGCTGGGTTGAAACAAAAGTGGTTGCGTGACATCTGTAAACAGGGGTCTCCAGGGTAAAACGGACAAAAATAGTTCGGGGGCTTTATGCACCATGAATCTGCTATGGCAGCATATGGACAAATTGTTCTATCAAAAACAACAGTTCTTTTGGCTTAAAATACAGCAGTTTATTTTAACCTATAAGGCTGCTTTTTCAGCCTTGTCTGTGTTTTCTGCCATATACATTCAAATGCAGTAAACTAAACAGGTTCATTGTTAAATTGTACAAAGTAATATTTATTTTAATCATAAGATATTGGTAAAATAGATTTACATCTGATATTATTGAATTGAAATCTTGATTAAAAGACATGACCAAATGGCTAGGCCAATTAAATCTGTGAAATCGAATATAACCCTTTATAGGGCACACTAACTGAACGCCATTGACTGTGCCAGACGTCCAATCCTTTTGGAGTGGCCGGACTGCTGCCACCCTCTGTCTAAACGAATTGGTCATCTAGCAGCATCAAAAACATTGAAAGATGAAGATTCACAGCCACTTCTCCCTGTTTAATTGACGTCTATTGTTGTCAATGGGGAGGAGATAACTTAGGGCAGAGATTCCGAAGTCCGGTCCTCAAGAGCCCCTATCCAGCTTGTTTTCCATGTATCACTCCTTTAACACACCTGAATCAAATGATCAGCTCATTAGCAAGTTTGCAGGGGGCTAGTAACGATCTTGATAATTTGATTTGTATGTTGGAGGACATGGAAAACAAGATGGATGGACCGGACTTGGGCATCCCTGATTTAGGGTGACTAAAAGTCCTCTTTTGCCTAGACATACCCACTTTTTGCATCTGGCGGGGTTTTTAAAAAATCATGAAAATGTCTGGTTTGCATTATTTTCCACAGGACCAATTTGCGTGTGTTGACTGATTCTGTGCAGAGAATACTGTACTAAGGTACTGTGCTACCTGTGACTTGTTCCCAGAGAACCTACTCAGTGGTTGGTTCTGCTGTGCTCAGTAACAAAACGAACGTCGGAGAGGTGTTCCATCGTCCCTCGAAGTGTTAAAACACGAACTAAAGACTAAAGTGACTTTTTTTAAAGTATTGTGAGGCTATGGTTTATATTATGTCACTGGAAACAGAAAGCTTAGTTAAATCAGGATTTTCTACAGAAGAGGTATTATCTAGAATATTATTTCAGATTATTTGTAGAGTAACAATTGAAAAGAGCCATTATTTTGTTCAAGGATGATTCGCAAATACAGAAGAGGCCTTGTTTTTTAATCATTATTTCATTCCAGTTTTTTTAACATTATTGTTCTATGCATTATTTTAGGAATAATAAAGCCTGTTGATTCACCTCTGAGAATTGGAACATGGGTCAGGTTATACCATGGGCAGCATAGGTTTGGTCTCAACATTGGTAGGGACGATGCAACAGCATAACCTGCATGCACACGTTTTGCTGGCACATTAATAAGACCAAACAGATTGGGTGACCGGGGGTCAGGGCAACATTTCTCACGACTATGAACCTAATTAATTGATATGCTAAATCAGGGGTGTTCAATACGTCGATTACGATCAATCAGTCGATCGCAACGCTGGTGTGGGTAGCTCGCGGCACCCAAATACAGTGGGGCAAAAAAAGTATTTTGTCAACCACCAATTGTGCAAGTTCTCCTACTTGAAAAGATAAGAGAGGCCTGTAATTGTCAACATGGGTAAACCTCAACCATGAAAGACAGAATGTGGGGAGAAAAAAACTGAAAATCATTTTTTTTTTATTTTTAAAGAATTATTTCCAAATTAGAGTGGAAAATAATTATTTGTTCACCTAAAAACAAGCAAGATTTCTGGCTGTCAAAGAGGTCTAACTTCTTCTAACGAGGTCTAAAGAGGCTCCACTCGTTACCTGTATTAATGGCAGCTGTTTTAACTCATCGGTATAAAAGACACCTGTCCACAACCTCAGTCAGACACACTCCAAACTCCACTATGGCCAAGACCAAACAGCTGTCGAAGGACACCAGAGACAAAATTGTAGACCTGCACCAGGCTGGGAAGGCAAGGCAAGGCAAGGCAAGGCAAATTTATTTATATAGCACAATTCAACACAAGGCAATTCAAAGTGCTTTACATCACATGAAGACCATAAAAATCACATTTAAATCAACACAACGTAAAAACCAAGACAAATGATCACATCTAATCACAGAATAAAAATAAATAAATAAAAATAAAGCAAAAACTACTACTACTAATAATCATTGAAATCAGCAATGGAGATAAGCACAATAGGAATAGAAGGCAGGTAGGTTGAAATATATAGACAGTTATGGATATGCAGTGCCAAACAAAAGCGTTTTTAGCCCTGATTTAAAGGAGCTAACAGTTTGAGCATACTTCAGACGTTCGGGTAACTTGTTGGGAAGACTGAACCTGCAACAGGTAAAACGCTTGGTGTAAAGAAATCAACTGTGGGAGCAATTATTAGAAAATGGAAGACATACAAGACCACTGCTAATGTCCCTCGATCTGGGGCTCCATGCAAGATCTCACCCCGTGGCGTCAAAATGATAACAAGAGGTGAGCATAAATCCCAGAACCACTCGGGGGGACCTAGTGAATGACCTACAGTGAGCTGGGACCACAGTAACAAAGGCTACTATCAGTAACACAATGCGCCGCCAGAGACTCAAATCCTGCACTGCCAGACATGTTCCCCTGCCGAAGCCAGTACATGTCCAGGCCTGTCTGCGGTTCGCTAGAGAGCATTTGGATGATCCAGAAGAGGACTGGGAGGATGCGTTCTGGTCAGATGAAACCAAAATAGAACTTTTTGGTAGAAACACAGGTTCTCGTGTTTGGAGGAGAAAGAATACTGAATTGCATTCGAAGAACACCATACCCACTGTGAAGCATGGGGGTGGAAAAATGCTTTGGAGCTGTTTTTCTGCAAAGAGACCAGGACGACTGATCTGTGTGAAGAAAATGAATGGGTCCATGTATCGAGAGATTTTGAGTGAAAATCTCCTTCCATCAGCAAGGGCATTGAAGATGAGATGTGGCTGGGTCTTTCAGCATGACAATGATCCCAAACACACAGCCAGGGCAACAAAGGAGTGGCTTCGTAAGAAGCATTTCAAGGTCCTGCAGTGGCCTAGCCAGTCTCCAGATCTCAACCCCACAGAAAATCTGTGGCGGGAGTTGAAAGGCCGTCTTGCCCAACGACAGCCCCAAAACATCACTGCTCTAGAGGAAATCTGCATGGAGGAATGGGCCAAAATACCAGCAACAGTGTGTGAAAAGCTTGTGAAGAGTGACAGAAAACGTTTGGCCTCCGTTATGGCCAACAAAGGGTACATAACAAAGTATTGAGATGAACTTTTGGTATTGACCAAATACTTATTTCCACCATGATTTGCAAATAAATTCTTTAAATATCAAACAATGTGATTGTTTTTTTTTTCCCTCCACATTCTGTCTCACATGGTTGTGGTTTACCCATGTTGACAATTACAGGTCTCGCTAATATTTTCAAGTGGGAGAACTTGCACAATTTGTCGTTGACTAAATACTTATTTGCCCCACTGTATAATGCATATAAGGTTACTTGAAGGTTGGTGGGGACAATTTGAGCATCCTGAAAAATTGGTAGTGTTATGTCCCTACCGTCCCTATGCAAACCTACGCCCTTGGGTTATACAGCTATTTATTTGTTATAACACTGAATTTTCTATCTACACAGAGGAGAAACATTTTAAATATATTAAAGTGGTAAGGCATCTATGAGTGAACTTTGCGTAAAATTGAAGTATCGAGGCCTGGCCAAGTGTCCTTTCTTGGAAATCAAAATATAGTCACCCTATCATAACTAGATAGTATTTTTGTACGTATGCATTTTGATTTAATAGCTTTAATTAGCTTTTTATTTAAAAAATCCAAATATAGAGAAATGCATTAATAACAAAACAAAAAAACTTAGAAAATGACTAAAAATGTACCCCATAAAGGATTAAGAAATATGCATTAACAATCACTGGTATACATAAAAATTGCTAATGGAAGGCAGAATAAATCGGCGACAACTCAAGCAGACTGGTCTCAAACAGGCTTTAATGTAAAAATAATGCCGACTAAACGTAAACAGCACATACAAACAAGAAGTGACATTTCTTGGATAACATTTGAGCGGAAGACGCGCTGACCAAGACGATGGTCAGCAGGCACTTAACACGGAAGACGTCTCAACTCATTACATATGATATATCCTGTAAAAACATCTAAAAACGACAATAGCAGGGACACACAAACCAGTTTAGGCCAGTCGCTTGCTCGTTCATCCCACCTGGCCGGGAGTGCAAAGTGGCCCCTCGCAGTAACCCTCTCAAAAGAAGCACCACACCGCAATACAGCTTATCACTGAACTACGACTAACCGCCTATAGGACGAGTAACTTTGTGCTATGTGAGTCTATGTATAAAGTAGAGCTGAATTGTTGTTGCAACCAGTTCTTATTGCCGCAAAACCACCGGCAGAAATTGTCAGGAGTGCATTAGTGGTTTTACGTACGTACACGAGGAAAGAGAAAAAGGCGGGAAGGGGCGGGGTTAACCGTGGTCCAAAGTGGAATTATGGGATGTAACTGTTGATTCTACTGTCTTGTGCAAAAACCATTTAAGCCACCACAGGCGCCCACTCGCTGGCCTTGCGTCCGTACTGTGGAAAAGACAAGTGAAACCAAAGGATTAACTGATTGTTTTATCACTCACAGGCAGGAAATTCAACAAATACACCATTAAATGAATAAATGGGTCATTAAATGTTATTTGAGGTCAACATTTATTCGAATACTTATTTAAATATTTACTTCAATTTTTATTTTGTACACCATTTCACAAAAAAAAAAATACAAATTGAAACAAACTGAAAGAAACTGTTAGGAAAAAAATCTAAAATACTAGAAACGAAAGGACCGCAGGCGAGAATACTTCCGCCTGGGCAGCCAAATTCAAAGCATCGCCATATTCTGACATCTGTGACCTTTGACCTGTTCTCTGATTATACCACTTATTCTGCAAATTTGAGTTAAACACACTAATGCTAATTTGCTAACAAGTTACCACAAAATTCCTGTTCTGACCTCAATATTCAAAAATTTAATCATCTGTTTTTTTCGCTTAATAATAATCTCTCTTTATTCGTTTTTTTCATTATCCTACAAACAGACATAGGAATCCGAATACATAACCTCTGTCTTACGTTGGTTTCACCTCGCGGCAGAGGTAAGAATGGATAAAAGTATGTTTTTTAATTATATAAAAATTGGAATCTATACACTGCTGGTCATAAGTATTGGCACCCCTGCAATTCTGTCAGATAATGCTCAATTTCTCACAAAAAATGATTGCAATTAAAAATGCTTTGGTAGTAATATCTTTTTTTGCTTCCAGTGAAAAAAAAGAATAGAAAAAAAAAATAAAATCCTTTTACACAAAACTCCAAAAATGGGCCGGATAAAAGTATAGGCACCCTTACCCTTACTTACCTG
Source organism: Corythoichthys intestinalis (assembly GCF_030265065.1). Classification (NCBI taxonomy): domain Eukaryota; kingdom Metazoa; phylum Chordata; class Actinopteri; order Syngnathiformes; family Syngnathidae; genus Corythoichthys; species Corythoichthys intestinalis. The sequence continues at coordinate 27,514,391 of NC_080410.1, read as the reverse complement.
TGGCACATAACAGGTGGTGGCAATAACTAAATCACACGTGCAGCCAGTTGAAATGGATTAAAGTCGACTCAACCTCTGTCCTGTGTCATTGTGTGTACCACATTGAGCATGGAGAAAAGGAAGAAGACCAAAGAACTGTCTGAGGATTTGAGAAGCAAAATTGAGAGGAAGTATGGGCAAACTCAAAGCTACAAGTCCACCTTCAAAGACCTGAATGTTCCTGTGTCTACCGTGCGCAGTGTCATCAATAAGTGTAAAGCCCAAGGCACTGTGGCTAACCTCCCTAGATGTGGACGGAAAAGAAAAATTGAAAATTAAACGAAAGATTTAAACAAAAGGTGGATAAAGAACCTCGACTAACAGGTTCAAGCTGTCCCGCAGTCCGAGGGTACAACAGTGTGAACCCGTACTATCCGTTGGCGTCTGAATGAAAAGGGACTCTATGGTAGGATACCCAGAAGACCCCACTTCCGACCCAGAGACATAAAAAAGCCAGACTGGAGTTTGCCAAAACTTACCCGAGAAAGCCAAAAACGTTTTGGAAGAATCTTCTCTGCTCAGATGAGACAAAAGTAGAGCTTTTTGAGAAAAGGCACCAACATAGAGTTTACAGGAAAAAAAAACGAGGCCTTCAAAGAAAAGAACACGGTCCCCACAGTCAAACATGGCGGGGGTCTCTGTTGTTTTGGGGTTGCTTTGCTACCTCTGGCACTTGACTGTGGACATGGCATTATGAAGTCTGAAGACTACCAACAAATTTTACAGCATATTTTAGGGCCCAGTGTGAGAAAGCTGTGTCTCCCTCAGAGATGGAGAGAAAATGACCCAAACACACACTTCAAAAAGCACTAGAAAATGTTTTGAGAGAAAGTACTGGAGATTTCTAAAGTGGCCAACAATGAGTCCAGACCTGAATCCCACAGAACACCGGTGAAGAGATCTGAAACTGGCAGTTTGGAGAAGGCACCCATCAAATCTCAGAGACCTGGAGCAGTTGGCCAAAAAAGAATGTCTACAATTCCAGCAGAGCATTGCGAGAATCTCATTGATGGATATCGGAAGCAGTTGTTTGCAGTTATTTTGTCTAAAGGTTGTGCTACCAGATATTAGGCTGAGGGTGCCAATACTTTCGTCCGGCCCATTTTTGGAGTTTTGTGTAAAATGATCTTTTTTTTTTTCATTCTCTTTTGTGTTTTTTTCATTGCAAGCAAAATAAATGAAAATATTACTACCAAAGCATTTGTAGTTGCTATCATTTTCTGGGAGAAATTGAGCATTATCTGACAGAATTGCAGGGGTGCCAATACTTTTGGTCAGCAGTGTAAATCTTGCAATAAAGTAACATTAATTGACAAAATGAAATGAAATGTGCTGAATCGATTGTCCTTTGACTTCGAATCAAACGGTCAACATTCAATTGAAATAAATGCTAAAATGAACAAATTGGGGGGGGAAAAGCTCAATAAAAATGAAAAATCTAAAAATCTAAATGCAAGAAAATGAATAAAAAACAGACTCAATAAATACTAAAATGGAAAAAAAATGAAATCTATAACAAATTCTTTCAAGAAATATTGAAACAATAACAATTTAATGACACACTTAAACTCATTAGCTGCCATCGACGGCGATAGCTGTCCAAATTGACTGGACCAGGGAAGGGATGTCAAGTCCAAATCAATTGGACATCTATTGACGTCCATGGCACTGAATGATCATTCAATGCCAGCCATCCCAGTTCAAATAGCAGTGAATGAGTTAACTCAGTGTACAGTGATCCCTCGCTATTACGCGCTTGAAACTTCACGCCCTCAGTCTATCGTGAATTTTTTTTTTTCCCCAATTAAAAACTAAATAAATGTGGTATTGTATAGAGTTGTCCCGAACTGAACTTGTAGTCTGTCACTTTTGCTTCTGCCGCTTTTCTTGGTCAGGCAGTGCACTGGAGTTGCTTATTAAAGTTAACGATTATTGACAGATATTCAGGTTTGATCTTGCCAAAGACGCTTGGAAGCTGAAACTTCAAAGGCCCGCATATGTCAATCATCTTTCAACTTGTTAAACAGGTGCTGTGGCAACTCACTGTAAGTGATCAGCTAGAGCAGATTTGAGTGGACTCACTCAATGAAGCATTTAATAAAGAAAGCATTTTTTCTAATTTATTCTTGTTTAAAAATAATTCGATGGGACAGTAACATGTTTAAAACGCATCATAATGATTACATTTGAAGTGCTTAGAAACGTTTTATTATAGGGATCTTCTATTTTTAAGACAAGTAATTCTTAAAAGATAAATGTTAGTATGAGTTATAGTAATTAGATATTAAAACCCCTCTTAATGTATTTGTTTTAATAAAGTCTGTAAAATTTTTTAAGTGATAGGTCGCCATTCTTGTTACGTCGCAGTGCTTCAGGGAAAAATGCGGTCAGCAAATACCTGATAAGACAAAAGTTGGGCAAAACTGGTGATGCGAGAGAGTGCTGTTGGGAACTCCTGTTGGGAGCGAGAGTGTATGCTGTTGGGAACTCCGGTTTTATTCGCAGATATTCAAGGTAAGCATATTGCGTTTTCAAACTTATCCCAATATAATTATGTAGATTGTTAGCATCCAGAGCTGTCGTGTGCTTTACATACAGTACAGGCCAAAGAGCACACCTTGTGTAATCCATGTCTTGTACATGGTAACGCGTGGTAGCTAGGATACGTGTATAGAAGTAACGCGTGGTAGCTGGGATATGTGTATAGAAGTACCAAAAAGGGGAGAAGCTTCCACTTATGCACATTTATTCACAAAAAATAACATTTCCACCTTGACCACTCTTCACTCGGGAGCTCAGCAGTACGCAAACACGCGTTCCCTGACGAACTCCAACATTGTTGTAAGGTCCATGTCAGAGTCACTGTCATCACTGTAGCGTGCCATAGTGCTTTAATTATTTAGTATGATTTGGGGAAAACTCCCACGAAGAATAGTCAACAAAAAAGATAGCAATAGTAATCCAAATCTGCGTTTTTTACTCACTCGAAGATCCAGGAATTAGACCGATCCCATGGCAATGTCGCAGCCGTCGTTTCCACAAAATAGACTGATCCGAAAAGCCGCTGTGGGACCGACGAATCAAAAAAAATGGACCGATCCAAGACCAATATTGCAGACGTGGTGGGACCGCCGGATCCAGAAAATAGACAGATCCCTTACTTGACTGAGGATCCAGGAAAAATGTTCGGGCGCCAGTTGTAACGCGTGGTGGGTAGGATACGTGCATACAGGGACCGAAAAGAGGGAGAAGCTTCCACTTATGCACATTTATTCACTAAAAATAATAATTCCACCTTGACCACTCACTCCACTCCCCTTGTTTCCATTTGACTGGAAATTGCATCCAAAAGCAGCACATCGTGGCATTTTACTTCGCAAGTTTAGGTCGCAATAAGCAATTGTTGAACACGCTACACATTTGGAAAGATCCCAATTACGTCATCACTGCGAGCCCGCAAACCATGGCGCCAACTAACTGTCAAAAAATGGACTAAATATTATAAAATATTGCCATTGATTTAAGATTTTATGTGAGAACAATTGTGGTTCATTAGAGCCTACATGTATTTAAGTCAAAGGATCACTTTAAAATATATATTTACATAATTTTTAAAAAAAATATATTTTGGGGAAAAAAGTGGAAAAAACATGTCTCATATGTATCTCTTTTAGTATATGTATGCTAAATCTGAATAAATGCATTGAACACACAAAAAAAAAAAAAATTGGGGGGGGGGCACTATTTCGCGCTTTTTCACTTATCGCGGCGGGTACTGGTCCCCATTACCCGCGAAAAACGAGGGATGACTGTATTTCTTCTTTAATTTTGACGGTCCTCCCTTATTCTGTTCTGCCAATTACCTGAATATCAGTAAGCTCTTTGTAGAACCTCTTGGCCAGGTCGGGTCCGTTCTGCATGGTTGGGATGTTGTATGTCTGTGAAGGAAGAGCGCAGTGTTTTGATGTGACACAAGAGGGCGCCGCAAAGAAGCGCCCTTCGCCCCTACCTGGCCCTTGTAGAGGAGGCTGCCCACAGGACAAACCACGCAGGCCGTTCCGGCGCCGAACACCTCCAGAATCCGGCCGGCGTCCAGCGCGCTCAGCAGTTCCTTCATGCCCATTTTGCGCTCTGTCACTTTGAACTCATTCTGGATTAAAAAAAAATTAATAATAATAAAAAAAATATATATATATTAGGGCTGTCAAACGATTAAAAATTTTAATCGAGTTAATTACAGCTTAAAAATTAATTAATCGTAATTAATCGCAATTCAAACCATCTCTAAAAAATGCCATATTTTTATGTAAATTCTTGTTGGAATGGAAAGGTAAGACACACGACGGATATATACATACAACATACTGTACATCAGTACTGTCTTTGTTTATTGTAACAATAAATCCACAAATGGCATTATTAACTTTCTTTCTGTTAAAGTCATACACGGATAGAAAGACTTGTAGTTCTTAAACGATAAATGTTATAGCTACAAGTTATAGTAATTTTATATTAAAACCCCTCTTCATGTTTTCGTTTTAATAAAATTTGTAAAATTTTCAATCAAAAGTAGAGTTAATATAATAATAAGAAGAATAAAAATAACAATAATAAATATAGAGTGAAAAGTTTTACGTGTATTTTGCATAGCTAAATTGATATGAATGCCAGTTTATTTAGCATTGTTGTTTAACTGTGTGTAAGAATAGGGCCTCATTACTATAGACTGAAGTGCTTTTCCTTCTGAGAATTTTTTTTTTTTTGAGAGATAGGAATATTATTTTTGTTGTGCTTTCACTAAACGATACTTATGTTTGTTGTGAAGGAGAAGCTTATGTCAATAAACGGCGCGCCTGTGTCCACTCGCCTTTACTGTATAACATATACAGTGGAGAGAACAAGTATTTGATACACTGCCAAAACCCATTGGCAGTGTATCAAATACTTGTTCTCCCCACTGTACCTGTACATATCTTACCCAAAATAAAACAAGAGACACATAATTGCCACTAAAAGAAAGAAAACTTATCGAAATATGTGTGGAGCACAAATAGCAATTTGCATTGCATTGTGAATACAGCATAAACGTCTCACAACTACTAATTCTCCCACGTTTAGAAGACATAACATGAGTATGGAACGGCGCTGCCCCCAAGCGGCCAGTGGCATTCTTTTCACTCTTATGTCCATAAACGGCCTCATTGTAATGTTTGAGGCAATATGCCAGATGGTGCGTTAATTGCGTCAAATATTTTAACGTGATTAATTTAAAAAATTAATTAACGCCCGTTAACGCGATAATTTTGACAGCCCTAATACATATATATATATATACACATATATATATATATATACATATGTATATATATATATATATATATATATATATATATATATATATATATATATATATATATATATATATATATATATATATATATACATATGTATGTATGTATATTAGTGCTGTCAAACGATTAAAAAATTTATTCTAGTTAATCATATGTCAACTGTGTGATTAATCATGATTAATCACATTTCCCTTGGGATAAATAAAGTTGCTCTTCGGGAAAAAAAAATCTAGGATAATACTATATTTGACTTAAAATGTGTTTTAAGATGAAATGTATGATGTGTGAATGAATTAATACTTAACCAAATAGAGTTTTAAAATTTTATTTAACAACTTAGCTCGTATAAAATAATAAATAAAATAAATTGTCTGTATTATACAGCAAAGAGCTTTAACAGATTAAAGTGCCTCAGACTAACAATGTGGCTCAAGTACCGTTTGGCATATTACCCAAAATTAACTGCCAAATTAAAGAGCAGACAAGCACAATACAGTAACAATAGCTAGTGTTTCAAAAAATGTGTAAACAACTTGTCTGTTAAATTGAACATTTCACACAAAAAAAATGCTGCATTTGCAGTTTTACACTAAATGGCCTGAAAGCTGTGTGAGATATATATATATAAAAAAAAATTGTCAATTTTCACACACTTAACTGAAAAACCTTACACTAAACTGTGTGTAAAGTTGTTTAGAAACACTGCTTAAGTTAGCCAGTCTATTTTTTTAACCAATTGCTCAGGCAAACTAGCTTGTTGACATTTTCAGATAACAGAGCAGACCTTTTCTTTTGAACAATGTGCCCTGTCCAAGAAAACAGTCTCTCGCAAGGAACGGTTGTGGCAGGTGTGACCAGATACTTTTTTTTGCATGGGCCAGTTTACTGTGGGCACCACCGTGCGCAGACCACCACTGTAGTGGACAGGAGTCCATGCTGGCACTGCGTTGTACCTGTCTAGTGGTTTGTCGCTGTTATTTGTTGTCATTGGATTTTCAACGCCCTCGTCTTCGACTATGTTAACGGGTCTACACTCTACAGTCTCTGTCTACCCATGTAGTGATAGCAGTAGTGAACCTACTTGTTGTCTTTTGTTGACAAGTCCGAGACCGCACTCTGCCAGTGTAGCTTGATGACTGCGGCTTGTTTCCCGCAGTGTTAGCGTCATTGCTAACACTAGCTGTGCCCGAAGGTGGTACTTTAGGCTGGTTGAGCTTCGATCGAACGACAGTTCATTACATCAGTATGTGCACACAACTTTGGTTTTATCCAGATTTCCATTAGGCAGCTTTTTAAAACGGAATTTGGTCATCATCCTCACTCATCGTGGCTGGCTGCATTATGTCCTCCATTGCCGCGTGGAGAATGTAAACATCAGCGTGTAGGAATACGGTAAACAGTTGTGGCCAAACTTAATGTGAGCGGTAAATTGTTTTTTTTTTTTTTTTTTTTTTAATGCGTTAATATTTCCAGATTAATCATGGTCATTAACACATTATTGTTGACAGGCCTAATATATATATATATTTTACATGGGATTAGTGCTGCAACAATTAATCAATTAAATAGAGAAATCTGATTAGAAAAAAGCTTCGCATTCAATTTTGCTGCTTTGATGATTCGTTTAAATAGAGTGGAGTTGTAATGGTTTGTTTTCAAAGTGTTGTACAGTGCAGTGGTACCTCGACATATGATCGCATCGACATACGATCCTTTCAACAGGTGACATAAAATTTGACTAGTTATTTGTCTCGACATATGACGACATGCTAGAAATACGACGATTTATGACAGCGTCGCAATTTCATTGTTTTCCCGCAAGACAGGCGCAAGGCAGATTTTCTTGGAAATCAACATAGGTCCCAAGAATGTTAGTGCAGGCGGTGAAAAAAAGGAAAAAATGGTGACGCTTGTCATTGAAATTAAGATGGAAATGATAGAAAAATATGAGCGTGGTGTGTGTGTCAGTGAACTGGCTCGACAATCCAGCTGGAATTTGTCTACAATTTTGAGGATGACTTTCATTATTATTACAATTGTGACATCAGCAAGGAAGTCGCCAGCTTTGGCAGGTTTTTAATCATTTATTTCAAAACTTGTGCCACTCAACCAGGCTACTGCTCGCCATCGCCGACGCCAACAACAGCAGAACATGGAAAGAGAAAGTAAACAGCCTGCCGCACTTCTCTCACTCTCTCGTCAGTTACACGGTGCCATTCAGGAACAGTAAGCAAAACACAACCGCCACATAAGAACCTGATTCGTTACATTATTATAATTTAAATTATTATTATTCCGATTTGTATTTATAATTTATTTGTTTTGCTATGTGTAATCGTACCAACAATATTTATTAAGGATTTAGCATAGGTTTTGGGGCTTTTGAAAGAATCAAATTATAATGTATTTTTGTGGAAAAAATCCCACTCGACATACGACCATTTCGATTTACAAACCACGTCCTGGAACTAATTAAAGTGCATGTGACACGAAAAAGCATGCTTATTTCATAATACACGCGGTATTTTATGCTCCTGAATGATACGGACCGCTTTGATGTGTGTGGGAGCTATCGCTATATTTATTTAGTTTTTTGAATCCCGCGCCATGAAAATGAGTGACTTCTGGCTTCGGTCTCGCATTGAGGAGGAAGGCGCTGTGACGTGTACGATAGAAGACGTCCTCTTCACTATACAGCGGACTGTTGTGTATGAGGACGAAGGATTCAGCTGATTTTGCGGATTAATACGTTTATTTTTCGCATCACGCCAGCCAAACGGCTACAGAAAAATCATTCTGTATGAGGGAGAGGTGTATGCGCCTTTTTGGAGTTTCAAAAGGTTCCCATTCACCGTGGATATTTACTGTGGGACCATTGGACTTACGAGGAAGTGAGTAAACATCTTGTTTTGTATTATGTCAAATACGAATACAGCAATTACAAAGTAAACACTACAAACTTTCTTTAAATAAAGGACTACTTACGTTTGATCATTGATAGGCATGTAAAAAGCTCTCCTCATGCACATAAGCAGCACGTTAGCTGCACAACAACTGCAGCCACCCTCCTCCGGGGAACGAACTGTAAATTGCTCTCCGCCGGGCGGTTTGCCGATCCGCGAAGACAATCGACAACCCAGTCGTCATGTCAAATAATCCAGACTATTTATGTGTGATTTTCCGCTTCGAAGACTTTGAAAAGTCACTCGGTTCGGGTTAGCATGTCGGCAAGCTGGCACGCCTTTTGGTTTGTTTACATTCTCCGAAGCCGGGGAAGGGAAATGACATATGTCCGATTTAGGTGTCATAAAATATCGTTCGGGAGGTGCGACAATAAAGGTGAAGTCGACAGTTTTGACCATTATGGAGTAATTTTGCCATGTCGTCCTGAATAAATGCATTTTTATTATTTCATATTCCATTTAGCACAAGACTGTTATTTGTCATGACCATGCCATTTATTTAGCAATTGGGGAAAATACTTGGATAAAAAAAATATCCTGTAAAAATATTGAAGTAAAGAGACAGAAACAATGACATTTTGCGGCTCTCTTCGTCACGTTTTCCTTGTTCTGAATAATTCCCCCTCAATGGGCTGAATAGTAAAACCGATGAACCCAGTCTACCGCTGACGTCATCCACCTGTTGGGGACGCTAAAGCCCTATAATGGTAGGCGTGGCTAACCGGCAGATTAAAAGACTAATTTCTCGTCATCTGCGCTTTGCTAAATTGTTGTATATAGTCGAATCGTCTCAAAATATGATTCTAATTCACATAATAATGCCATTTAAGACTTTTTTTCTGGTGTCATATGCTCTTTAACACTACCTGCCTACAAAGCCATTGTGAGCGAGATGCTCGGCCCTGATGTGGTTAAAGACATTGATAAAGTCCCCCTGTCTAATAATTCTGACCTTTTCACGCCTAACTACTATAAAAAATGGAGAAAGATAGAGCTGTTAAAGAAGAGCTTCGGGTATGTCTTTCTTCAATTCCTGCCAGGATATTGGCTTTGTGTTGACGAGAAATTAGTCTTTTAATCTGCCGGTTAGCCACGCCTACCATTATAGGGCTTTAGCGTCCCCAACAGGTGGATGACGTCAGCGGTAGACTGGGCTCATCGGTTTTACTATTCAGCCCATTGAGAGGGAATTGTTCAGAACGAGGAAAACGCGACGAAGAGAGCCGCAAAATGTCATTGTTTCAGTCTCTCTACTCCAATATTTTTACAGGATATTCTTTTTATGCAAGTATTTTTCCCCAATAGCTATATAAATGGCTTGAGAAGGACCAGTCAGCCCGTCGAGGGGGAACTATTCACAATGAGGAAAACGCGACGAAGAGAGCGGCAAAATGTCATTGTTTCTGTCTCTTTACTTCCATATTTTTACAGGATATTCTTTTTATCCAAGTATTTTCCCCAATTGCTAAATAAATGGCATGGTCAAGACAAATAACAATCTTGTGCTAAATGGAATATGAAATAATAAAAATCCATTTATTCAAGACGACATGGCAAAATTACTACATAATGGTCAAAACTGTCGACTTCACCTTTACTGTCGCACCTCCCGAACGATATTTTATGACACCTAAATCGGACATATGTCATTTCCCTTCCCCGGCTTCGGAGAATGTAAACAAACCAGAAGGAGTGACAGCTAGCCGACATGCTAACCCGAACCGAGTGATGTTTCAAAGTCTTCAAAGCGGAAAATCACACAAAGCTATCCTGGATTATTTGACATGACGACCCGGTTGTCGAATGTCTTAGCGGATCGGCAAACCGCCCGGCGGAGAGCAATTTACAGTTCGTTCCCCGGAGGAGGGTGGCTGGAGCTAACGCAGCTAACGTGCTGCTGCTAATGCATTAGGAGAGCTTTTTACATGCCTATCAATGATCAAACGTAAGTAGTCCTTCATTTAAAGGAAGTTTGTAGTGTTTACTTTGTAATCGCTGTATTCGTATTTGACATAATACAAAACAAGATGTTTACTCACTTCCTCGTAAGTCCAATGGTCCCACAGTAAATATCCACGGTGAATGGGAACCTTTTGAAACTCCAAAAAGGCGCATACGCCTCTCCCTCATACAGAATGATTTTTCTGCAGCCGTTTGGCTGGCGTGATGCGAAAAATAAACGTATTAATCCGCAAAATCAGCTGAATCCTTCGTCCTCATACACAACAGTACACTGTAGCGTGAAGAGGACGTCTTCTACCGTACACGTCACAGCGCCCTCCTCCTCAATGCAAGACCAAAGCCGGAAGTCACTCATTTTCCTGGCGCGGGATTCAAAAAAACTAAATAAATATAGCGATCGCTTCCACACACATCCAAGCGGTCCATATCATTCAGGAGCATAAAATACCGCGTGTATTATGAAATAAACATGCTTTTTCGTGTCACAGGCACTTTAATGTCTCTGCCACGGTGTAAAACTTTTTGTATTTAGCAACAAGTTCAGCAACAAGGTAACTGTCTTTGAGGGCTTTCTCATCTACCTTTGTAAATTTTCTCAAAAAAGTTGCCTGTTTCTCTATGTTTTCATGTAGGAGAAGAAAATAGTCCATCGACTTGTTTTGAAGCGACGGGTGTTTCGTTTGGAGATGACATTTAAACTTGCTTAGCACCATGGTGCTGTTGGATAGCTGCTCGTGTCGCGTTCAAGAACTGCTCGGATTTCTAGCTGTCAGCCACATTGCTGTCCTCGCCAATGTGTTAAAATAAAGCACAGGGGGAGGACTGACGGTCATCACTTGTGGATAAAATGGAAAGGACATTGTTGTGTATACAGATAAAAGTCTCATGAAATGATGTACAGTAGATGTGCTGGGGTCCACATTGTCGCGGACAGCAAGGTGGCTGATGGTTAGAAATCCGAGCAGTTCTTGGACGCGACACGAGCAATACCTCGCTCATCTGCGTATGACCGGAACCTTCTACCTACCCCTTCCTTCCCACTGCAACTCCGCCCAACGACATAACAAAAAAAAATTTTTTTTAAATCCGATATTGGATAATTTCTCAAGGCACACCTGACAATCTCTCACGGCACACAGGTGTGACCGTGCCACACCGGTTGAAAAACACTGCTCTAACTAATTAATTGTTGATTAACCGAACGCTACAGCTCTCCATGGTATAAATAAATTATTTTTAAAAAGCACCAAAAAAAAAAAAAAGTCAAAACAGACCTTGACGGTTAAAACTAAATCAACCATGTAATACTGAAATATATAGACAAGCTTCTTCCATGTTCCGCATGATTAGAAAAAAAAAAAAAATCCAACCGAATCGAAGGACTGACCCAGTTTCTGGCCAAGTCCAGCAGAGACTGCCTGGTGACTCCTGGGAGGATGATCCCGTCCAGCGGCGGCGTCACCAACTCCTTCTCTACACACAAAAAGACATTTTTAGTCGTGAATGTGCAAATGATTTGCGTTCGGAATCATTCGCACATTCAAGACTACGAACGCTTTACCTCCGTTCTCATCCGTCCAGTAGATGAAGAGATTCATGGTCCCGACCTCAGTGATTTCCTCCGTGTCTCCGTACAACCACAGAACCTGCTGGCAGCCGCGCTGAACCGCCTCGCTCTGAACGGCGATGGTCGGACCGTAGTTTCTGCGCGAGAACTGTCGTCAGAACTCGAAGCAAACGGTCCATTCCCTCGGCGCCACGCACCCTCCCATCTTGTAGGCGCCGACTCCCCCCTTCCAGGCGCGCACAAAGGACGGGTCAGCCAGCAGCGAGACGGGGTTGAAAGACCCCGTGGCGAAATACGGTCCCACGGGACCCACGATTACGAACAGCAAGGCTCGGCCGGCTCGGGTCACGCCCAGCGACGGCTGCGGACGAGACCACCGGCGCCGCCGAGTGAGCGGCAGGCGTTCAGAAAGCTTCCGGGCGACTCACCTCGGTTCCGATGAAAGTGGGTCGGATGTATAAGCTGGCGTCCTCCGAGTACGGAACCCACTCCTGCTCCAACTCCACCAGCTTCTTGATGCACTCCAGCAGCTCGACTTTGTCAAACGTCTGTCAAAACAACTGGCGTGAAAAAGGAGGACGCGCGGGAAGGCGACGGGGCAAAACTCACAGGCAAGCAACTGCGCTTGGCGCTGCGGTGCATGCGCTCCATGTTGAGCATGGGCCGGAAGAGGCGCACATGGTTGTCCACGCCGCGGAACGCCTTCATGCCTTCAAACAGCTGGCATGTCGGTTTTGAAATGAGACAAAAATGGGATTATTTCACTAGAAAATTCACATTTATGGAGAAAATGCATGGGGATGTTTTGCTCTCTCAACTGGGTCAATTCCTTTAGATTTTTATAACTTCCTATTCATTTTTGGTTTATTTCCTTGTTAACTCATTGGCTGCCATCGACGGCACTAGAATTCCAATCCATTTCGAATGTTCATTCTCTTGGTCCAAATATATCAGACGTCAATTTCAGTCAAAAAAGTTTTCCTTAGTCTTTCAATTTTCCTGTTTCTATGTGATTTTTTTTCTGATTTCTGGTTTTGGTGTTGTTTTTTGAGGTTTTTTCTGTTTTTTTTTTTTGTAGTAAGGCATTTTTCTGGGAGTTTTCTTTTTGTGCTTTTTCTCGCAGATTTTTATTTGTTTCTACTTTTCGCGCAGTTTTTCACATATTCCTTCTCGATTTTCCGTGGTTTTCGCCGTTTTTTTGGGGGGCATTAATTTCAGGGCATTTCTGGGTCACTTTCTGTAGTGTCTGGGGTTTTTTCAGGTTACTTCCTGATAATATTGTGTCATTTTTTCCCCATAGGAAACAAATGGAGAGTGTTTTTGTCAAATTTTGGTAGAACTGTACATTTTTGGCAAAAACTATACACAGTGGTATTTTTACAATCGAATTTAATTCATTCCAGTACCTGGTTTGTAAGTCAAAATGGTTGTATGCCGTTAGAATACATTACAATATTATTAATTCTCTGCACAGCCCAAAAACCTACGCTAAATCCTTTATAAAAACTGCTGGTATAGTTACAAAGAGCAGTTACACATAGCAAATCAAACAAATTATAAATACAAATAATAATAATAACATAATAATTATGTAACAAATCAGGTTTTAATGTGGCAGTTGTGTTTTGCATGCTGTTCCTGAACAAACCGTGTGACTGACGGGCGCGAGAGAGAGGTTACAATTTTTACTTTCACTTTCCATGTACTGTTGTTGTAAGTGTCAGCTACGCCGGACAATAGGCATGTTGTGTCGCACAAGTTCTGAAATAAATGATTAAAAACCCGATGAAGCTGGCGACTTCTTTCTGGATGTTACTATAATAATAATGGTCACTTTGACTTATAAAGACTAGTGAACCGTCGAAATCGTAGACATCTTCCATTATTTCCATCTTAATTTCAATGGTAAGTGTCACCTATTTTCACCACCTCCACTAAACTTCTAGGGATCTATGTTGATTTCTCTCAGAAGAAAATCCGCTGTGCGTCCGTCTTGTGGGAAAGCAATGAAATTGCGACGCTGTCATAAATCGTCGTATTTCGAGCAGGTCATATGTCGAGGATGTCATACAGTGCCCTCCATAATTATTGGCACCCCTGAAAAAGATGTGTTTTTTAGCTTCTAATATTTTTTTTTATTCAAATAATATGGGACCTCAATGGAAAAAAAGAGAAAAATCCAACCTTCAATACAAGTGCATTCATTCAGTGGGGAAAAAAATCCCACATAAAGGAAAAAATATTTGACATCAAATAATGTGTGTCACAATTATTAGCACCCATGGTGTTAATACTTTGTACAACCCCGTTTTGCCAACAAAACAAGGCCTGGGGACTGAGATGGCCATGGGAGGAGCTTGATTTTGTGTCTGGTGAACCATTTCTGTGTAGATTTTGTCATATGTTTAGGGTCATTGTCTTGCTGAAAGACCCAGTGACAACCCATCTTCAGCTTTCGGGCAGAGGGCAACAGATTTTGATTTAAAATGTCCTGGTATTTCAAAGCATTCATGATGCCATGCACCCTAACAAGGTTTCCAGGGCCTTTGGAAGCGAAACAGCCCCACAGCATCACTGACCCACCCCTATACTTCACAGTGGGTATGAGGTGCTTTTCAGCATGCGCATCTTTCGTGGCACGCCAGACCCACTTAGAGTGTTTGTTGCCAAAAAGCTCAAGTTTGGTCTCACACAAAAATACACACGGTCCCAGGCTTCAACTGGGACCGTGTGCTTAGCACGGTCCCAGTGTGTATTTACACATTATTTGATGTCAAATATTTTTTTCTTTATGTGGGATTTTTTTCCCCCACTGAATGAATGCACTTGTATTGAAGGTTGGATTTTTCTCTTTTTTCCCCATTAAGGTCCCATATTATTTGAATTAAAAAAAAATATTAGACGCTAAAAAACACATCTTTTTCAGGAGTGCCAATAATTATGGAGGGCACTGTATGTCGAGACAAATGACTCAAATTTTACATCTGATGTCGAAAGGATCGTATATCGATGTGATCGTATGTCGAGGTACCACTGTACAACTTTTGTGCACCTTGATTTCCTGAATGTGTATATTATGTGGATCGGATTTAAAACATTTGTACATCCGCCCCTCCCAGTCCAAAAGGATTGGACGTCTATCGCCATCAGTGGCAGCCAATGACTTAATACTTAAAAATAAAAAAATATCTATTTTTTAAAAATTCCCGATTTCCGATCCTCTAAATTGGACCCAATTTACAGTCAAGTGATCAGATCAGGGACATCCCTGATTTGGAAGGCTCTTTATTAATCTTATTTCATCAATGAAAGTATGCATATTTGAAACCTGAAGGGGAAAGGGGAAAAGTCAGAACATAGACTTCATAATGGTATTGACGGGTCTTATCAATCATGCACTGCGCCTCGCATTCAAGTAGGGGGCCGCCCACATAAAGAGGAGCGATTCACAAACACCCATACAGTGATCTAATGCCGGATTTCTGTTGAGAAAGTACGAAAGCTGTACCACATACAAACAGGAAGGATTGTCTCAGTAATAATTTGTTTGACGATTCAAGGTAATTACCGTAATTTCCCGAATATAACGCGCACTTTTTTTCCAAACTCAACTTGTAAAATCATGGGTGCGCATTATACACGGGTACATGGATGGAGACATAAATATATATATCACGTTTATTGCAACTCGGCAACTCGGACCATAACAAACGTAACACAACACAGACTTCCTGTGTCCGTCAACTATATCTGTCCCTCGGGAAACTCAAACCCAAATAACAATAGTTCCTCTTGTTACAGTCCACAGCGATGCGCTTTTTCCGTTTTCCGACTTCAGTCCCCACTTTTATTTTACCGTATCAATCCATGGAAGCAACCTTTATTCATCATGATGAAACGAGCAAGTTATACAGCAGCCTTTAAAAGAAAAGTCACATCTGTTTTGTTTTCTCCTAGATTCTGGTAAGTTGGAGAAGTTGTCAAATCATATTATTACCGTAAATATTGTCAGTTTGTGGTAATGTTTTGAACTACCAATGTGCTATGCTTGTGCTGTGTTTCACCAGTCAATAAAATGACATTTCTGTATCTGCACACGAGCTCTGTTATCTTGTATTCTTCTATTTATTGGTGCTAAGATTAGGGTGCGCGTTATAAACTGGTACAATAATTTCCCCTAGATTTTACAAGTAAATTTGGGGTGTGCATTACGGGTGCGCTTTATATTCGGGAAATTACGGTATTATATTTTTCGTACCATGCATGCATTTTGAAACGTTGTGAAAAAAATCAATGGGAGAAATTAGCGGCTAGTGCATTGGCATCGTAGCTCACAATATTTACGTCAAATAAATGCTAACTGCATGTTTTTTTGCTTTTAACCAAGAATCAAGACTGTTTTACGTCCATATCTATAAAGAATCCGGGGATTTAAGCATTTATTCTTAAGAATTTTCAACGGAAAAGCTCTATTACGTAAGGCGGTCGCTAGCTACATTCACTAACAGACTAGCATTGTACTTCGACATATTTACGTAAAATAAATGCTAACTACACATTTTTTTGCTTTTAACCAAGAATCGAGACTGTTTTACATCCATATCTATAAAGAATTCAGGGATTTAAGCTTTTATTCACAAGCATTTTCAACGAAAAAAACTCTGTGATTCCACTCTGTCAGCTTTGACGGCCTCGCCATTCTTGCAGGCCCCATATTTATTGGCCCTGCGCCCTGTGTCGGGTCAATATTTTATGAAGTCTATGGCCAGAAATAAAAAAGTCTTTCCTGACCTCGATGGAGTAATGCAGAGCGGAGCTGGCTGGATGCAGCGAGAGGTTCTGGAAGGGTTTGATTTGTGGCGCTTCCCAGCCGCCGTCGGCATTCCACTCCACTGTCAGCATGTGATCCGAAAATTGCTTTCCGAACACCAGCGTGGACGGGTCCGGCTTGGCCGCGGATTTAGGGTTGCGTTCCACGCTCAAATCGGCAGCCTGCGGCGGCAGTCATTCATTGCCACGCGAGCATGCTCCATTGAGTATTCATTTCCCAAATACCACAATTACTTCAGACAAGGAGGAATAGGACACGCTCACAAAATACAAAAACATTAAAGGCGGTGTCATACTTGTACAAAAAAAGTCTGAATGTTTTTTTTTAAAAATCAGATTAGTATTTTTTTCCTTTGAAGACAGTTGTATGTTAACAAGAATATGTTTATTTTCGAGATTTTTTTTTGGTTCCAGTTGGATTTCCTAGAAAATATTACCCCTTTTCCCAGAATATATAGGCCATTTCCAAAATATGCCACCTCACTACCTTATGATTCCGCCTTTAATCTCATCGTATGTTTTGCGTGTGCCTAACATTGTTTTCCACATTCCAAAGACACATGCTTCAATTAAGATGAATTAAACGACAGCAAAGAGAGCAAGGAGAGCAAAAAAATGTCAGAGGGCGTAACGTCCAACTTTCTCATGATGCACAGCTGCGTCTCCCTTACCTTGAAGGAACTCGCAAGGCGGCGCGGCGCCAAAGCGACAGGAAATGTCCGAATCCATCTTGTGCGGACCACCTGAGCGACAGAAAAGTCAACAATGGTGACGGGTGTGTGGCGCTCTCAGCCAATAAACTCACAGCATGCAATAAATAGAAACCTGACACACTTTCGAGCACACGTGAAACAATCACGTGTCAAAAAAAAATGTTAACTAGTCAAATAATTGTTTTTGGTTTAAAAAGCACACGTTTTCATATATGACTTATGTTCTATACCAGGTATGAAAATGGGTCAGGGGTTAAAAAGGTGAGAAGGGTGTGGAGGAAATATCTTCCAGTACACTGTACAACTAGGGCTGCCCCAAACGATTAATTTTCCCCCTATTAGTCAGCTGACTATTTTCACGATTAGTCGACTAATCTAATAACCCCCCCCCCCTTTTTTTTAAACTTATTTAGCAATGAAATTTTTGATGACGCTTATTAATTCACAAAAACATTTTGGAACCCTTAAATTCTTTTTTAAAGTACAAATTAACATGTGCATAACAACAATAAATCACAAATAAACAATGAGGTCAAATGCTGATAGCATTAACTATGCAAAAGAATGGAATGTAAACAGATTCAGAACACTGACTTCGCCTTTCAAACATGATTCAAAACTATTCTTTAAAAAAATATCTAGCAATTATGTTATAGTATGCTACTATACTGTATATAATAGTATTATAATCATTGCCAATCAGATTATTCATAAAAGGGTGTTATTTTAAAACGATTAGTGTAGAATCTGGATTCTGAAGTATGTGGGATTAAATACAGAAATCGTTATATATATGATGAACATGGCGTGCTTTTATTTTGAAATGTTCACCGGAAGTACGTTTGCTAAACCGCTAACAGTTAGCTTTACACTCCGCAAAAAAAAAGCTCTTTTTGTCATTGCATGTGATGTCAGTGATCAATTTTTTTCTTTTTTTGTTTGTTTGCAAATGCTATTAACCAGCGATTTTTCATATTTGAATTGTCACTTTTAACCGCAATTTTGCGTTTAGGAGAAGACTGCCAATGTTTTATAGCAGGCTAAAGTAGGTCGTCTTTTTTCCCCAATAGCCTCAGTTGCCACGTTTACATGGAGCCAAATATTCCAATTACAATCGGAATATTTGTTCAAACCGAATAAATGTGTTCCATATAAACACCTCATTCGGAATGAACAGGCCCAAACCGAATGGAATTTCATTCCGATTCACAGGGGTGGAATATTCCTTTTCCCAAACCGATTAGAAGTAAAATTATATCATGTAAACAGGGAAGCGGAATGGTGTCTGCTTGCGTTCTTTCTGCGCATGCTCCGTACTGACGTGGTGACGTCACTCGGTGACGTAAGTAACGTCACTTGCAACATGGCTTCCAAGCACACGCACAGCGCACCCACACAACTTTTTAAATGAACGGCGTATCATTCTGAAGTTTTGTTTCCACTCGAAAAGTTAAAACAGCAGCTGATCTGACGATCGATCTCCATGTTTTGCAACGTGACGCTTTGTTTTGATTAATCTGCGCATGTCAGACGGCAGTTGTCAAACGTCCTTTCGGAATAAAGGCAGTCACATGTAAACGCTGGATCGGAATAGATGAAGTGACATGTAAACAGCTGATGTGAAATTTCCATTCGGAATGATTTGAATCGGTATGAATAAAAGTCAGCATGTAAACGTGGCTAGTGTAGCAATGCTAACGTTTACAGTGTTTAATGTAGTTGTGTTTCTTTATTTTGTATGTCTGAACTTTAGTGCTGCAACGATTAATCGATCAACTCGAGTATTCAATTTGAAAAAAAGATTCAAATTAAATTTTGCTGCTTCGAGTATTCGTTTAATTAAAGTGGCGTTGTAATTTTTAAAGTGTTTGTATTTAGTTTTAATTATTTGGGTGGATACACTGCCTTCCAGTCTGCCTCATTTAACATGGCTGAATCCAGCTGCTCCATGTTTGTCCCGATCCAGGTTTTTGCACTTCCGATCCGATACCGATATTGTTTTGCACTTCCAATCAGATACTGATACTGGCCGATACCGGCCTATCTGAGCATGCGTTAAAGTTTAAAGTTATTTAGCCTCCTTACTTAGTTGTCAGACTCATGTTGAAAAAGGTTTTAGTACTCTTGATAACAACTAGCCAGCTGAATTAGGTGAGTTTGAATAACACACAACGGTTGGTAACAAGAAACTGACCTGTGTGACAAATGCAAAACATTATAAATAACAAACAGAAATGCCATAGTCAGTCAGTAAAACGTGCAAATAATATTGTAAACTGTCTTAAAAAAACAAAGCACACCAACAACCTCAGTGGAAAATCCCACAAACCCCCAAAGCTATTAGATGCTTTTAATGTTTCGTGCATTAGTCACAAAAATTGTATAAAAAGCCTCTCAGGTTTAAATAAACTACTATTTCAGTATCAAGTTAACATTTTAAAACAGTAAATAAAATACTCAAGTTCCCATTCTGTATCAGCAGCTTTAAACGACATTCGATTCATTTAATTGCGAATCAACTGTTAAAGTTGTTAAAATTGCTCCCGTTATTCCATAATTTCCCTTCTGTCTACTTTCGACATGTGAAAGTTTTAAAACTGTTTTGAAGATAGATTCAAGTCATGATTTTGCCGATTTAGGAGTATTTTAGATAAAAAGTTAATTAAGTTCGCTTGGAAGGTTCACAACAGCCTACTAGGGAAGTCTCCTGCTTTAAGATGGCGGCTGTTTATTAACTCAACTAGTTTTCAATACTTCAATGTTGCTAAAGCCGTCGAGTCTGTCATTTTGCATTGAGTTCTATATACATACGATATCTATTATCTACAATAAAACGATGTTGACGTAGTTTGTAGCGGCTGTCGGCAGCAGTCAGGTATTCTTGTGTTTTTTATTCAGCGGCAAGAGTTGAGCATTGGCATTACCCGGGTCTATGACAAGCATGATGTTTACTCTCGGGACACAATGTGGTCCGTTT
Source organism: Corythoichthys intestinalis (assembly GCF_030265065.1). Taxonomy (NCBI): domain Eukaryota; kingdom Metazoa; phylum Chordata; class Actinopteri; order Syngnathiformes; family Syngnathidae; genus Corythoichthys; species Corythoichthys intestinalis. The sequence continues at coordinate 27,493,989 of NC_080410.1, read as the reverse complement.
CTCATTGCGTCCCGAAGACCGCGCTGTGTATTAGTTCTGCTTTACTTGACATATTTCAATAATCGGAATTTGGATGTTTGTGAATCGTTCTCGAATCTTCCACGGCCGAAACGCTCAAGGATGTAATGACGGCTGGGCATGTTGTACTGTGGTTGTAAGTGTTGGATGGTGCGTCTTTACTCACGAGAGATTATGGCCCGTCATCCAGAATGAATTCTTCAGCAATGACTCTCGTTATTCCCTGGGTTTTGGGACTGTCGAGTGCCAGATTGTCACGCATAACAAAAGTTTCTACCAGTGTTAGTTGCACAGGACCTTTTTTTTGTCTTCGGTTTTCTTAACATACTTCTTATATTGTTTGTGGTGGTATTTCGCTAAATGCTTGATTAGGTTAGTTGTATTAAAATTTCTTACAGCTTTACCACCACGCTTGACTTTATTGTGGCATATGTTGCACTCTGCCTCTTCGTCTTTATCGTCCTTTAAGGTGAAATAATCCCACACAGCTGACATTTTTACAGATAAAGTCTCTCGGTAAATTGGGAGACGGTAATGTAAATGTAGTGTGTTGAAGGTGTGCCGTAAAATGAGGGCCGGATTTTAGGGAAACCGAAGCAAAAACTGGAATGGATTATGCAAATCGGTGCGCTGGAAAACCCAGACCGGACTTGATCGGAAGTCTGGATTGGAATTTTTCCGTGTTGGCTGATCCGATAACGATGCGCATTTTTTTGCCCATATCGGCGTCCGAGATCGGGACATCTCTAGTTAAGACCAACATAAGCCAAGTTTTTGTTTGAGCTAATGCTAAGCAGTTTCTTGTAGGAATATGTGTCTGAACCATTTGTTAGGGGCATTGTTAAAAAAAAAAAAAAAACGTGAGCGTTTTATAGCATTTAAGCTAGCGGAATTTTGCTATGCAAATTAGCCAATTGTTCTTTTGTTGTACATAGATCCTTGTTTATTTATTTTTTTTATACCGTTTGAGGCTTAGTTCAGGTATTTTAATTGTTCATGTTTCTTATCCGATTTTTCGATTATTCGAACTAACTAGTTCATTGATTAATCGACTACCAAAATAATCGATAGCTGCAGCCCTACAGAATTTTAAATCTACGGTGTGTTGATGACCAATAAACATCTGTGAAAGGGACTGGAGTCTCATATGCCATCAACAAGCACGTGTACACGCACGCACAAATGTATGCATGCGCGCACGCACGCGGGGATAAAACGCAGCTGTGAGAATTACCGCCCTCATTTTTATTTACCGTGCGATAAATGTACTCATTGCATATCGCGACAGGCTTAGCAACTTCAATAAAACATGTCATTAGTTAGTTCAGGCATGAAAATGGGTCAGGGGTTAAAAAGGCGAGAGGGGTGTGGAGGAAATATGTTCCGGTACACTGTACAACCCAACAAAATATTGAGCTCTGTCGACCCACACTGTGTTTCAGCAGGGCCTTGCTAAGACCGGTAGAGGGGCGGGTGCTCGTAGATCAAAAGGGGCACATGAACAAGTACTTAATACACCTTAAAACAACATAACTTCAATTTTAACCAGCTTTAGATAATAATTGGCTGCAACTGTGACATACTTTAATTGGGAGGGGGCAACAGTGAATAGAAATCAACACTGTCATCAACACTTTCTGGCTGTGACTCAGTCAGTCTGCCTCTTTTCTTCCTTCAACCTCTGCATCAAAACTTCCTTCCTCAACTTGTTCATCTGAGAACAAACCACATCAGATGGTTACTGAGCCACCAACAGCACAATTTTCTCAAAACTATTATTTCATAGTTATTATCATTATTATTATAAGGCCTGCTTTTTGTTTACGCAGCTTTGCAATGCAACCAATGGCTCTCCAAACACTCCATGTACACGTAAAGAGTGCGCGCGATTGGAATAATAGAACGCAGTTTGGGCTGATGATTGGTTCTCGTCAGCGAAGCATCTAGAAGGATTTGCTGACTGTCACTGTCACTTTTTTAAAGGACCGATTTCTGAATTGCTCAGTTTACGTACTATGTTAATCACATGATGATAATGATAATAATAATTAATTAAATAAAAGCTCCCGACCCCCCCCCCCCCCCCCCCAAAAAAGAATTTCTCGTCGGATCTACGCAATTCACGTAGGTCACCCTTTTTTTTACTTCAAAACGGCGAATTTTGCTGAAAGGTGAGAGATTTTCATGCCTGTTAGTTAGATGGACTTACAATCTGGCATCTTGTTAATTGTCTCCGGTCATCTTCCAAAATTACAACTGAGTGACGGCACTTAAGGTGTTCATTCACGGCCGATGTGCAGCCAAGCTTGGTATTGAAGAGACAGGACACAACAGTGTACCCTCCTTTGTGTGTTTGAAATAAGTCAATGTTTTGCCTAGGAGTGGGAACCTCTTGGTACCTCACGATACGATACGATTTGCGATACAAAGCTCACGATAACGATGATCTGACGATATGGCGATACAACGATTATCGATACATTGGTCAGGAAATCATTTAATGATATTCTACAAACGACTAATAATCAGAAAAACAAGCTTCTGCTGTGAATTGGAATGAGTTTATCACTAGTAGACATCCAATCCATTTGAAGTGGGAGGGTGGCAGCGAATGAACATTCGTTCATTCGCTGCCATCCCTCCCACTTCAAATGGATTGAACATCCATGGCCGTCAGTTGTAGCCAATGCCAGGCAATGAGGTAACTTTGGGCCATTTAAGGTTATTTACTAGGGGTGTAACGGCACACAAAAATCTCGGTTCGGTACGTACCTCGGTTTTGAGGTCACAGTTCGGTTCATTTTCGGTACAGTAAGAAAACAAAATGCAAAATATAAATGTGCAAGTTGTTTATTACACACCTTTGTGCTTTCAACAATAGGAACATTAGCATATACAAAGCTAGAATTCTGCTCAAAAAGAAGCAGGTATTTAAATATAATCCAACAACAATTTGCCTTTCAGACCCCATGTACTGGTCAGCTTTCTTTCTGAAAGAAAGAAGAAAAAAGAAGTCCTGTGCCAAAGAGAAAAGCAATCCCAATGACAAAGATTTTAACATGTATTTTACAAATGAAATGCCTCAATGAATCTTTTTTTTTCTTATGAACGGTTTTCAAAAGCTTTATTGGTGGATTTTCTCAAGTTAAAGCGCCACACAAAAATTAATAAATTTAATTGTGTAAGCAGGATCTGTGCATTATTCTTATTATTTAATTACAGGTGTTTTAGCTCATTTCAATTTATTTTATTTAAATGGGCTATTATTTATTTTGTGTTTATATTTCACAAATGTGATGTAGTATTCATTTAAAATGTATATTTTGTTATATAAATTTAGTTCCTATGTGAATATTAGTTCCTCCTTGTTTTGTTGTGGTAGGAGGGTGTTGTATTGAACATGGGGCCGTGTTGGTTATTATTATAGCATAGAAGAGCAATAAATCAACAAAGACAAGTCAACTGTGCCCCGATCTACCACTCAAGAAATCCGATGGACTCACAAAGGGGGTTACGATTGCATATCAGTTTGAAAATCAACCGGATCCACCGTATTTTTACACCAGTGACTTCCGGTCTGCCCGATCCTAGCTACCGGTAGTAGTACTGACGCAGGAGGGTCGCGTCTCGCGTCAAATAATAAACTCTGCCGTTCTTTTCGTGTGCGTTGTGTTGAGCTGCTTCTGTGACGCGTAACAAGCGGCCGCACTGCGACTGGTGTGCATTGGCTGATTGACTTTAAAACGCCCGCGTTTCACTGCGTTCTCGCGGCGGCTACGTTGTCGCGCCGTTGACGTTTCTGGGCTATACTGTCCTACCGTGTCGGTCCTCATTATAGTAGAGAAGACATAGTAAATATAATCTACACAAAGAAACTAACCCGATCGACTCACAGCCTCGAAAAGTACAGGTTACATTACGTCAGAAACTCATTCGGTACGCGTCCGTTCCGAACCGAGCACCACGTACCGAAACGGTTCAATACAAATACATGTACCGTTACACCCTTATTATTTACCTGTTGATTTTCAGTTACTTCCTGTTGATTTTGGGGTATTTTATGGGTCACTTCCTGTTTATTTTGAGTTACATAACAGGGAATCTGACCTGGGAATCACCCAAATGAATAAGCAATGACTCAAACTCAACAGGAAATGACCTTTAAATGCCCAAAATGACCAGCAAGTGACCTGTAAATGCCCTGAAAATCGAACAGAATGACTGTAAATGCCCTGGTTTCGAATGAACAAACGTTTCTATTCTAAATGGATTGGGCGTCAAGCACCGTCAATACAACCTTAGAGTCAACTGAGACACTATTATAGTGGAAGATTTTGCTTGCAACTTGTTGGTTCCTTTTTACTTATTTTTATTTTTTTAGACATTAGCCACGTTTACATGCTGACTTTTATTCATACCGATTCAAATCATTCCGAATGGAAATTTCAGATCAGCTGTTTACATGTCACTTCATCTATTCCGATCCAGCGTTTACATGTGTCTGCCTTTATTCCGAAAGGACGTTTGACAACTGCCGTCTGACATGCGCAGATTAATCAAAACAAAGCGTCACGTTGCAAAACATGGAGATCGATCGTCGGAGTGCTGCTGTTTTAACTTTAACCCACTTGTTGTGTTTGTGAGGTCGTATCCGCTTCTGCTGTTTTGCTCCTTTGCCTTGTAGTAGCCAGTTTTTCACCGGTTTCTAATCTGGTCAACGCTCCGGTCTATTCCGGCTTCGTGTAACCTCTCGTGAACTTTTTTAAATAGTTCACTGTTCCTCGTTTTACGCCCATCTAAGCGAGCAATTATATTCAATTCTTTTAAAGTTTGAATTAAATACAATCTTTCCGCTGGACTCCAATTAGGTGCGCTGTGCTTGGAAGCCATGTTGCAAGTGACATTACTTACGTCACAAAGTGATGTCACCACGTCAGTACGGAGCATGTGCAGAAAGAATGCAACCAGACACCATTCCGCTTCCCTGTTTACATGATATAATTTTACTTCTAATCGGTTTGGGAAAAGGAATATTCCACCCCTGTGAATCGGAATGAAATTCCATTCGGTTTGGGCCTGTTCATTCCGAATGAGGTGTTTATATGGAACACATTTATTCGGTTTGAACAAATATTCCGATTGTAATTGGAATATTTGGCTCCATGTAAACGTGGCAATTGACACCTTTTTAAAACGCTATCTCGATTCTTGGCAGGAGCATATCGATAACCTTTGAGGATACAAAGTATCACGATATATCACCATTTCGATATATTGTCACACTCCTAGTTCTGGCCACTCTGGTGCGCTTTTTTGGCTTTATGTCGCTTTCCCCGCTTGCATACAAAGCATTTGAAATAATAATAAAAAATAAATCTCCTCGGATCGACACAATTCACGTAGGTCACCCTTTCGGTGAATTTCGCCAAAAAGTGAGAGATTTTCATGCTTGTATACCGCTTATCCCTGCAAAGGTCGTTGGGGTGCTGGAGCCTATTCTAGCTAATTATGGGCAGGGTACAGATTAAACCGGCTACCAGCAGGTACGAGGAGAACATTCAAACTCCACACAGTAAGGCCGGAGTTCGGGATTGAACCCAAGATCTCAGAATTGTGCGGCAGAGATGCTAACCACTCTTCCATTGTGCTGCCTATACCGCAACAGAAACAGACAAATTATACTACCATTTGATATTACGCCATATTGCCCAGCCCTAAATTGGCAGCTTTTTTCTTTTCTTTTTTTAATTAATATTATTTTTATGGAAATGGATCTCACATGTAAATCCAAATAATGCATTAAAAAAAGCAGCAACACTTATAATTTATCAATCATATGCATTTTATAAATATTAAAACGCATATGATGACAAAATGTTACTGTTACTGAACTGCTGGTTTAAGTTTGTTCGCGACCGCAGTGTGCACGCGCATGATGCAACTTGTGTTACGATTGCAGTAATGAGAGACGATGACGTCACAAATTTAGGAGAAAACAAATTATACTAGGGTAACGTAATGTTCAAATATGTAAACATTGTCGAAAGTGCCGCGAGGAAAAGCGGCTAGCAAATATTTTACTTGAAATCAAACTCCCCGTTTATTATTTATTGACGTTTACTTGAGACGTTGACGCCTAATGAATATTTGCACAACAGTGAAAACAAGCAAAACGAACAAGGATATTGGAGGGGGGGTCGGATTATGGATTTAACGTATTATCTTGGATAAACACGTCAATGTTACTTGACTACCTCAATGGATGCTGCGTAGCCTCCAGTCACTATAAAATGTTTTTAAAACGTTGTTACTTACATTACAATTGTTATTAAGTAGGCCGAATCCAAGAGTGAACTATTAAATTTAAGACCCGCTATTTCGTTTGCGTTACCTAATCTTCACTTAAGTGATTTTGAGCAAAACCGCAAAATTTCCCACGCTCGCAATAAGGATTCCGTGCAATGTCCTTGTTGTTTTGAAGCTCGGCGGAACTCAGTAGCTCAAGTCGGGCTTTTTAAACAAGCTTTATCACCCTTTATCTTTATTTGCTCGTTATCGGCACGCTTAAAGTGAGCCATTAACTAGACGAGATAAACAAATAATGACGACATTGTTCGCCTTTGGACTCACCGTTCGGAAAGCTGCCATTGCCGCTTTGCTGTGTGCTCACTGATTATTAACTCGTGCGGAAACAAAAGACTAAATGTTCCGCCTTAGGTGACACACCTTCGGGCAAGTGATAATTTTAAAATAATAAATAAATTAAAAAAACCACTTTATATTAAAAATAAATCATTAAAAAATAAAATTTTTGTAAATAAATGACACGGAGTGTGACATTAAACTGGAAGTGAATGAATCGTTGATTGTTTTTGTGACATTGAAAAAGTGGAACGAAGGAGTGACTCGAGCGTCAATTCTGATTGGCCGGATGGAGTTTGAGAGCTATCATCTGATTGGCTGACAAAGGGGTGGGTGCTGGCGATCAACCAATTTACCAAAAGAAAGTCGCCATTTAATTCGAGTAACAAAAAAAAAAAAAAAAAAAAAAAAACCACAGATGTAATTTTTTTTTTAATTGTGGAAAAAAAGAGTTGTAGATGTAGATTGTAGATTGCAAGGGCGTAGGTTTGCATAGGGACTACCAACTTTTCAGGACGTTCAAATTGTCCCCACCAACTTTTTATTATTTGCATTATATAATGAGTTCAGTTATATACCCATATTTGTCGGACTATAAGTCGCAGTTTTTTCATAGTTTGCTGGGGGTGCAACTTATACTGGAGCAACTTGTGTGTGAAATTATTAACACATTATTATATCATTTCACATGTTATTTTGGTGTTTTGGAGTGACACTGATGGTTTGGTAAACTTGTTAGCATGTTCATTATACTGTAGTTATCTAAATAGCTCTTGATAGCTATGTTACGTTAACATACCGGCCACGTTCGCATTTCATTGTTTATGCGTCATGTAACATTATCATACTGTACACTTATTCAACATGTTGTTCTCTATTGTAGTTTTATTTTCAATTGGCTTTTAAGATTACATATCTGTTCTATGTGCTGGATTTTATCAAGTAAATATCCCCCCAAATGCGACTTATACTCCAGTGCGATTTATATATGTTTTTTCCCTCTTCGGTGGGCATTTTATGGCTGTTGCAACTTATACTCAGGTGGGACTTATAGTCCAAAAAATACGGTAGGTGATTTAGATTGTGTTCCCATATGTCGTAAGGATAGAATTGACCCTACCATTATTAAGTGAATTATTTTCATTATGTTCAGACCCTTTTCACTTGCTGAATATGAGTTTTCCTCAAATGCACGTTTGATTGGCTGATGACTTGACCTCCCCATCACCACCCCGTACACACACTCACAGCCCCAACAGATATACAACATGTCGACAACATGCCGCCTTCCCCACACTGTTCAAAGAGGAGGGATATTAGCATAGGCGGAGTTTGACTTTTGGGTCATGGGGGGCACATGTTGATGACCCCGAAACGCAGTGTCAGCAATAAAATTAACTTACAAGAATATTTATAATAATAAGTTGAAAATGAGCGTTTTTTTGTTTCCCATCATTCTTGAGGGGAATTCTAAATCAGGCTGCTGTCAGGACAGCTATACTTTTCACCAAGATCATCATTCATTGAATATGGTACGCCCGCCGGTGTCGTGCCAATGTAGTTACATCAGTCAAAAATTGTATCCCCTGGGCGGAGCCATATGGAGGTAGATTTGTGTCTTTATAATTCGATCGAAAAATAAAGTTGCTTCAATCAAAAAAAAAAAAGTTGATTCAATCAAAATATATATTTTCAATTAAAAAACAAGTCACTTCAAGAAAAGAAAATGGTGTTTGAATGCAAAAATAACTTTGAAATAAAAAATGCACAAAAAAAAAAAAGCATTTGAAAGCTATTTCTATTTGACATTTTTTTTTGATTGAAGTCATTTTTTTTGATTGAAGCAACTTTTTTGATTGAAGTAATGTTGTTTTATGTTTGGGCCACATTTTGGCTAGGACATCTTTGTCATTATTAATCAATCAAAAAATAAGTTGCTTCATGCAAAAAAAATATTTTCAAAAGAAAAATGACTTCAATCAAAAAAAGAACAATTTTAATCATAGAAAAAATGTTTTTGAATGCGAAAATATATTTGGGACTCAAAAATTTGCATTTGAACACTTAATTTTTCATGAAAAAAAGTTTTCTTTGACTTTAGCAATCCTTTTTGTGTTTGGGCCATATTATGGGAAGGGCATCTGTGTTTAAATTATTCTATCCCCCAAAAAGTTGCATCAATCAAAAAAAATATATTTTCAATCAAAGAAAAAAATCATTTATAAAAAATAAAATTGCCCTCCCCATTTTTTTTTTTTTTTAAATGATATGCAACGCAAATGACCGTCTAAGGTGCTAGTCACATGATCTGTTTTAAAAATAATTTAGACCCATTATAAAAATATCTTTTTTTGTTCATTTCATTAATTTTAGTTGTTTGTTTTCTTGCTTTACAACTTGATATAGAGGAAAGTCAATTAAATGCAATGACACTTTTCGGCCACCGGGGGAGTGATGCCCCCCCCCCTTAAATTCCGCTTATGGATATTAGAAGTTTTTTTTTTCCCGGCCAGCAGCAGCCACTGTAGGTAATGTAAAATGTGGAAATGGGGAACACACCACTAATTTTACTACTGAACATCCGACCTGCATCAAAGTTAGCATAACATTAAACTGTATGAATTTGGTAACCTGCAAAATTTGAGTAGGAAGCTGCAAAGTGTCCTCCTGTATGTGTTTTCTACTGTTAACGTTAATTAAAGTGTGAGAAATGTAGTGAACTGAGGTTTACCCGCTTCTCCCCTATTAAAAAAATATATATATTTATGTGGTCTTAAAGCAGCCCAAAGGAGCTTTCTTTTTTGTTTTTTTTTTGAGTTTGGATGTGCTTGTGGACAAAAGCAGCAGTGTTTTTACCTAAGGGAGGGTTCCATTTTTATTTATTATGCCCCTCAAACGTCCCAAAATGACCTGATATGACTAGGCCACGCCCCCCAAATGTTCCCAAATGACCTGATATGAGTAGGCCACGCCCCCAATGTTCCCAAATGACCTGATAGGACTAAGCCACGCCCCTCAAACTTCCCAAAATGACCTGATATGACTAGGCCACGCCCCCCAAAAGTTCCCAAATGACCTGCTATGACTAGGCCACGCCCCCCAAACTTTCCCAAATGACCTGATATGACCAGGCCACGCCCCCAATATGTCCCCAAATCAATAGGAAGCGACCTGATATTGTCCCCGAAATGTTAGCAAACCAACCTGGGCAGATATAAGATCTGTATAGCCACACATCAAAGACCCAGAGTACTTTCTCCAGAAAGCAAGCTATGACAGCCGCACTTTGTCACCTTAAAAATATATACATAGGAAAGAAATAAAGGAGTTATTCTGCAGTATTTTTGTTTTATGCACTAACAGGACTTGTAACACAATACTTTTTGCTCTCATGTCCGCACAACTCCAACAACTGGATTTGATATTTATCAAGCGGCTGTTGCGCTCAAAAAATGTGTTGATTTGCTTGAAAATGTCACTAGGTCTCATTCAGTCAAGACTTTATGCACAGCTAAAACTCTGTACTTAACAAACTTAATAAAAGGAGAACAGAAAAGCAAAACAGCTCAACTTGAATTTGTGGGAAAGTTTAGTCCCTTTTTTTACGGGCATAAAACAAGTATGCTTGAGCAACAGCAAAAACAAACAAAAGAAACAGGATTAAGGATGGTAATGTGTTTTAATTGACGTATTAGCACGGATATATTTGATCGTAGCCAGCCCTCCAAGTCAAAATAGATTGGGCATCCGTTGCCGTCAATGGTACTAAAATAGATTTTTTTTTTTACTGTTAGTCCTAGCAGTTCAAATAATTTGAGCTTGAATCACCTTCAGTGACAGTCAATAAGTCAATGCAGTTTTACTCTTGCTTACTAGTAAACAAAAACAACGACGAAGACAGAAAATTACATTAATAGGATTTTTAAATTAAATGAATGATTGTGATTTCTGAGTCATTTTCAATGCAATCATGTGCAATGTGTTTAAGATAATGTTTTGTAATGAGGATAGGGGGTGGCGGTGTCTCCAGGGGCAAAGCAGGCAAAGGGCCAATGGTGGCGTCAACCTTTGGACAAGCTGGAAGATTAAATTTCAGCTTTACAGCGTTTCCTGTCAACGCGAAGAACGTTGAAGGAGAGAAAGTGAGCCGTCGAGTGAGCGGGGGGCGTCTCCATCAAGTGACCCACAAACACGTTGAACGATCGCCTGATTAACACCTGGTACCTCGGACCCCCCGCCTTACTGACTAGAGGACGTCGAGGAGGAGCAGAGTGGACGGCAAGAGCATGATTGAGGTGATGGTGGAACCCTCAAAGTGGGACGGGTGAGCTGTGAGGGCACCTTGAGAGGTTAGCGGTCATGGCGGTGACACTCAGTTGAATCCAAAGAAATCAAAGTAAGACTTCCATTTCAAGCAGAGAGTCTCAAATGGGGTTATCTGGTCTCCTAGGTTCTGTGAAATACAATTTCAGGGTCTGAAAAACAGCAATAGAGTATTGTGTCATGCACATTTCCAGATGGGAACCATGACATAACGACAATGCCGCCACCGACAAGTTGATTTTGAGTCTTTAAAAGCGGTCTTGTTGTGGTTCTAGGTTGAGAAATGGCGAGCCCCGACGAGGGTGGCAAAGACAAGCTTCCGGCCGAGGATGAGGACAAGCGGGCCAAAGATGAACACAACCAACAGGAAAAGGCGAGCGGAAACATGTTGGGGCCGTCCTCGGGTGGGGACACCAAGCGAGAGAAGCGTAGGCCATCGTGGAGGAGCGGGTGCGCCTTGACCGAGCGTTTGGCCATCAACGTGTCGGGCATGCGTTATGAGACTCAGCTGCGCACCGTCGCCCAGTTCCCCAAGTCCCTCCTGGGGGACCCACGGAAGCGGCTGCGCTACTTTGATCCAATGCGGAATGAGCTCTTCCTGGATCGTAACCGGGTGTGCTTCGAGGCCATCCTCTACTTTTACCAGTCAGGTGGCAGACTGCGGCGACCCGCCAACGTGCCTCTTGATGTCTTCTTGGAGGAGTTACGCTTCTACCAGCTGGGGGAGGACGTCCTGGACCGTTTTAAGGAGGACGAGGGCTTTCCCAAGGAGGAGGAGGAGCGACCTATGCCCAGCGGGGAGCTGCGACGCCGTCTCTGGATGCTCTTTGAGTATCCCGAGTCATCCAGCGCTGCCCGCATCATCGCCATAGTTAGCGTTCTGGTCATTATCATCTCCATCCTTATCTTCTGCCTGGAGACGCTGCCCGAGTTCAGGAACGAGAGGGAGCAGAGAGAGGTGTGTGCCGACATTAACATACATCTCTTCAATTAAACGCAAAACTGACATGGTCCTTAGTTCAAGTTGTGTTAGCTAAACTGTAAAGTTACCATAACTTCCGCGGGTCTGATAGTGATAAATGAAGTTCTCTTTTCCTGATAGTATGAAAATTCCAGGCACCTAATATAATGAACATCAGATCTTGATACTTGCTTCATGGGATAACATCTGCACTTCGTATCACAGCATACTGGAAGTAGCTAGTTGAACTATAACATTTTAGAGGTGATGACCACTCAAACAAAGTTGTCAACTGGGCCTGGCCTGTGGCATGTGTCCAGGTGGACTTAGATAGACTCTAGCATTCCCCCTTTGGCCAAATTCACATACGTTAGGACCACATTGTTGGTAGACTGTGAAAGGGGATCATTCTTGGTTTTCAATTAGATTGAGCCTGTCCCATAGACTAAAAATGTGTACATTAGAATCATAAAATACTGATTTGTCGGTAGATCAGGTTCTTTGGTAGTTGTTTCAGATCCTACGATCGACAAGTGAACAGTACATGTTTTTGTTCGCCCCGTAGATTCCAGGGATAGACTCCTATTTCCCTGTGACCCTGAACAAGATATAGAAAATGCACATACAACTGGATGGACATTCCCAACGTAAACATGTGTGGTGTTAATAGGGAGAATAGGTGACAGGGTGATAAGAGGGTGGTAATGAGGTGAAGGGAGGGGGCATCAGTCGGTGAGTGGTGTCCCCTTTCCAAGCAAAAACTCTGCAGGAGAGACATTTCTGAGGGATTAGGAATCGGCAAAGACATCACTCAGTCAAGAACCAGATTACTTCCATTCCTGAAAGATGGAGTTAAATCGAAATGAGAGAAATCAACCAGATGATCTCTTGAAGACTAAACGAAGCCTGATGGAAGAGATGGGATAGGAGAACACATTTAGATGGAGACGATATTCCAGAAGACAAGGTAAAGCCAAGTGCACAGAGGCAAGGAAAGCAGATAAGGTGTTCTCATGTTACCCTTCTGCGATCTGGACCCCTAAATATAGTCAAAGGATAAGCCATCCAGATATGATTATGTGTATTAATAAACAGACACATGGCAATCTATGAGGACAGTCACCGAAGCAAATCAGGCTTGGGTTTGGGGATTATGGGTTTTATTTGGATTTGATGACAGTATGTTTAGGGTTAGTCATAAGGGTTTGAGTTGGATGAAGGCTGGGGTCCATGGGTTAATCAAAGGTTACAGATCGACTTAGGCAATGGCTTCTGAGTTTTGATGAGAATAGAGTTAGTAGAGTGCAAGGATATGGAATGTAGTGGTGCATCCAAATCCAGCTGAATCCAACTTCTATCCAAGCACAGGCTGGCCGGGAATGCTGACATTTTCCCAGCAAAGAACAGACAGTCAGGACCGACACAGCATAACATAAAAACAGAAAAATACAACAAGTGGAGCGCTGCAATAACCATAAACGTGCATGGTAACACAAACCATCTTATTAGTGCCAGGTTCTGTCAAGTCAAACTCTTCTCAGAAAACTTGCTAGTGTTGGTGTGAAACTTGAGTCCATCTTTTTAAATTTAGACCTGGAAATTAAAGTGTATGTGGAAAACAACCACAAGTCCAAGTGAAAGTGGAGAAGTGGTAAATGTTAGCGTCAATGTCAAATTCTCCCAATGTGCTGGGAAACTACTTCCATACTTGTTTTGATTCGCATCAGCATTTCGAAATAGTGATACCAAGCAAAAACTATTACAAGCGAGTTTTTTCAGACTGTTTCAGAATTCTGACCTTCACACAATATATAGAACTTACCGTAAATTCCGGACTATAGGCCGCTACTTTTTTCCCTCCCTCAGTATCTTGCGGCTTATAGTCCAGCGCGGCTTATTTGTTGATTTATTTGGGTTAATAGGTAACACTTTATTTGAGAGTGGCGTCATAAGACCGTCATAATTATAACACTATCAAGGGCATTAATGTATGCTATGACTGATGTCATTGTCATCCGGCAAACTATGTCACTAACTCCATTCATGTCCAGCTCGAATCTTTTAAATCTATTCAAAAGTGAGATAATTTGCCAATGACACAAAATGACATCTGTCATAAGGATTCATTAATGCTCATGGCAGTGTCATGTCATAATTATGATAGTCTTATGGCACGACTGTCAAATAAAATGTTACCAAATATGTCTTATAAATCTTATGACCGTCATAATTATGACAGGACACTACCAAGCATTACTGAATGCTTATGACAGATGTCATCAAGTGTCATCCGGCAAACTATGTCACTATCTCCATTTATGTTCAGCTCGGATCTTTTACATCCATTCAAAAGTGAGATAATTTTCCGGATAACACTAAATGACACCTGGTATAAGCATTCATTATTTGTCAGAACAGTGTCATAATTATGATTGTCTAATGACAGTTTTATGGCGCCACTTTCAAATAAAGAGTTACCAAATACCATATCTAGCAATAAATGAAACAACCGAAACAGTAACTGAAGAAATAATTTGCATAGAACATGAATTTTGATTGTTATTTACATCTGTAGTGCTTCAATGCATGCTAGGAGGCATGTTGGACGACAACAGTGTTGACAGCAGGTGGAGCAGTGATGGGCAAATTAAGCTTCTCGAAGCAATGAAGCTTTTCAGCCCATTGGTTCAAAGCTTCATGGTGGTCTTATGACAGTCTTACAGTGCCGCTGTCAAATAAAGTGTTCCCGGTTGCTATCTTTTGGTGTAAATATTCCATAATTCAGTGATGAGTGCTGCGGCTTATAGTCCAGTGCGGCTTATCTGTGAACACATGCCGTTTTTGTGTCAAATTTGGTGGGTGCGGCTTATAGTCAGTTGCGCCTTATAGTCCAAAAATTATGGTATTCCTAATCTTTGTCTTTCAGAGGTTAAGCAGCGTTCTTCACTCAGCCGTCAGCAATGAGTCCCTCCCGACCTCGATGGTCTTCGGCCCCTTCCAGGATCCCTTCTTCATCGTGGAGACCATCTGCATCTGCTGGTTTTCCTTTGAACTGATTATACGCTTCAGCTGCTCCCCCAGCAAGATGCACTTCTTCAAAGATGTCATGAACACCATCGACTTCTTCGCCATCATTCCCTACTTTGTCACGCTGGGCACAGAGCTGGCCAAGGACAAAGGTGCTCAGCCCTCAGTGTCGCTAGCCCTCATCCGGGTTATCCGTCTGGTGAGGGTCTTCAGGATCTTCAAGTTGTCTCGACACTCCAAAGGTCTCCAGATCCTAGGCCAGACACTTAAGGCCAGCCTGCGAGAACTGGCCTTGCTCATCTTCTTCCTCTTCATTGGCGTCATCCTCTTCTCCAGCGCTGTCTATTTCGCCGAGGTTGACCGACCCGACACGGCTTTCACCAGCATCCCGGAGGCCTTCTGGTGGGCCGTGGTATCCATGACAACAGTGGGCTACGGCGACATGTACCCTGAGACTGTAGGTGGAAAGTTGGTGGGATCCATGTGCGCCATCGCCGGCGTGCTCACCATCTCGCTTCCCGTGCCCGTCATAGTGTCCAACTTCAGTTACTTCTACCACCGGGAGATGGAGCGGGACGACACGACTGAGTACAAACACGTGTCCACGTCCCTCTGGGAAGACGACGAAGATGATGAGGAAGAGATGGACGAAGGGCACGAGGACAAATGGGAAAGCGTGCCGCTTTACGGAAAAAGCATGGAAGTGGACGGAGATCTTGGTGGAGTGAATTTTCTCCTCAGAAAACCTCTGGTCACTCAGGTGTGAATGAACCGTTGAAAGGGGTTACCACTAGAAGTAGGAGGCATGGACAGGGGGAACCTTGAATCAAGCTTGTTAAAGTAATTTGACGTTTCACTACACCAGATCCCACAACTGCAAAGAAACATTACTTTAAAAACTTTTCTGCCAGCTCTTCATTGAAGAAATTATAATTATTGTTAAGTAAAATTTTTGGGGCACCTGCATAAGTGACACGTGCTATTCGGTGAGGCTGACAGGATATACAGAGGCGTAGCAAGGGTCCCTGGGGCCCCAGGCAACATGGGGCCCTTGGAGCGTGTGCAAGTAAGGGGGACAGATGGACTTGGAACAATAGCATATTTAATAAAAGTATAATAACTAGGGCTGTCAAACGATTAAAATTTTTAATCGAGTTAATCACAGCTTAAAAATTAATCGTAATTAATCGCAATTCAAACCATCTCTAAAATATGACATATTTTTCTGTAAATTATGGTTGGAATGGAAAGATAAGACGGATATATACATTCAACGTACTGTACATAAGTACTGTATTTGTTTATTATAACAATAAATCCACAAGATGGCATTAACATTATTAACATTCTTTCTGTGAAAGTGATAGAAAGACTTGTAATTCTTAAAAGATAAATTTGAGTGCAAGTTATAGTAATTTTATATTAAAACCCCTCTGTATGTTTTCGTTTGAATAAAATTTGTAAAATTTTTAATCAAAAAATAAACTAATAGCTCGCCATTGTGGAAGGTAGTGATTGAAATACACCACAAGGTGTCAAGGGCGAGTTTTAAATTAATTAGGGATCTAGCCAAGTTTTTCTAGTGTGTTTTGCCCCTCGACTGACGCCATAGTTTCCGGGTTCATTGTACCTTACGTTCATTTGAGCGTTGACTTCACAACGTATGAGACCTCTGATAGTTTGTATATTGTGACTAAATATTGCCATCTAGTGTATTTGTTGAGCTAAACGGAATGTTTGAATAGAGTTCGACCAAAGTCTGAGTATTATTTTGCATAGCTATTTTGATTGGGAATGCTAGTTCTCTTTGCATTGAGCGCTTTTCTTTTTGTGAACATTATTTTTTTTTGAGAGATAGGAATATTATTTTTGTTGTGCTTTCAGTAAATGATACTATAGCGATTTAACTGTTCCGCCCAAATGTATGATGGGAAGTTGGTCAACCATGACTGTCAGTGGTGGCTGCAAATGGCATATCTTCTCTGCGTTGTGTTCAATACAGGGTGTTCAGAAAAAGATTATCTCTTGTCATTCTACCCCACATCGCTCGCCACAATAGTTAGAATTGTTGTGGAAGAGATGCCAATATCACTTGTCTCTGCTTCTTAGCTCTCAATATACATAAAACGGCGCCATTGTAGTCTGTTTGCTGCAATGCATGAGTGGGTTGTCCCGCGCATGTGATAAATGCGTTGAATATTTTAATGTGATTAATTTAAAAAGTTAATTACCGCCCGTTAACGCGATAAATTTGACAGCCCTAATAATAACGCCTCGGTCTCATAGAGCGCTTTTTAGGATACTCAAAGTACCCGGCTTCTACTACATTAGGACATAAAACTACAGTAACATAGTACACTCACCGCTGTCTTGCTTCCTTTTCTCCTCTTCTGCTTTTTTATCTTTCTTTTGTCGCTTCCAGAAGGATAACTTTTCTTCATTTTGGATAAACGCCAATTAAAAAAAAGCCAAATCGCCGCTTAATCTCACTCTGAGTCACGTGATGGGTGGGGGGAGTGTAGAGCGAGTGAAGGGGCCCCTTCAGGGAACTCAGACAAAAGGCTTTCACTGGCACTGTCGCACTTGTCGCTGCGACAGTGCAGTAAAGCTGTGTGTGCTAAATCTGTTGGCCCTCTGGGGCCCCCTGCTGGCTGGGGGTCTTAGGCAATTGCCTAATGGGACGCGACGCCTCTGAGGATATAACAACTAATCCAGATAAATGCAGGTCCTGTATAAAGCTAAAAAACATCAGAATCTGTCCAAAAGCTAAACAACTAACTCGCGTTTTCTGTCGAATCGGTCTTTGGCTAGCTATTATTGCACAAATAATACATCGCATAAATTTGCTCAAACTGGCAAAGAAATACTTCTACATGTCTGATGAGTCATTGTTATAATTTTTTTTTTACATGAAGGCCGCATACAATCAACAAACTTTGTCACTTTAAGATTTTGTACGTGAATTGAAAACACTGCAAACTCTTCTGATATTCTGCCACAAGTCACCTTTTTGACAGACACCGTGGCAAAAAGGGGGTGTGTTTGGATAAAATCTGTCCTTGGATTGGTTGAATATGACAAGCGCCAACAACTGTGCCAATAAATTTCTTTGCTCACTTACAACTGTGTACATTGCGTCGCTGTCAGAATGTGTAACACAGTTATTAATACTTTTATGGTTCAATCTAAATCACTATATAAAACTGGTGTGCAGCCATTCCATCTCTAGGGGTCAGCGTAGAGCAGGATGAAACAGCTGCTGCTTTTCATTTGCAAAGTGGTGACATGGACAAACATCAACATCCTTCTTGAAATAATCACTACACTAATGGATGCCACATGGTTCTTTGATTTTCTTTGTTTTGACGCGAAAAGTCACGATTGGTTTTTCTGGGCCAAAAATCCTATGAACTCATTGGCTGCCATTGATTGAAACGTGATTGTTACCTTTTATTGATGCTAATTTAAAAAAATTAAAAAAAATTATACTTGCGAAATGCCAGCTGTTCGTAATCTCCTAGGGACCTTAATTAGCAACAGGAGACGACTCATACTATTGGATCTCCTTAGATTAATATTTCATATTCACGGACACATATATTTTTAATTAGTAATTAATATGTGAGTACATGTGTATTGTTTTAAGTCAATCCCAACCACAAGAGATTGTTTAGCGCTGGAATGTCACACAGAAAGAAAGTCTCCAAATGTTTGTGGGGACTCAAATTGGCTCTCATCTTTTGAAAAATGAATACATAATTGCCCCAATCAGATTACACTGCTATTCATCATGTTATAGTTGCCGTATAAATCAAACCTTTTGTATTGCGTTGTACTACTATATCAATTACTGACGTAAACAGCTCCATAGTTCAACAGAACATCTGATCCTAAATAAAAGTTGACAGACCGTTGGGAATTTGCGAATGATGTAATTACCCTGTTTGGCAGAAGAGGTCGCTGTTGCTCAGCACGACCAAGTTGCATTGAGATCATTGGAAGTACAGTGTAAAAAGTTCAAGTGTGGTATTTAGGGCTCCTATTTGACCAAGCTGCAAATCCTCTATCTGCATCCAAACGTATTATTCTACATACATCTCCAACTTGTCCTAACTCTGACTGAAACCACTTACCTGTCAATTTAGCTACCTAAAACAAGTCTCCTCGAAGCAGTACAATTATGTTTTCATACTTCAGTTGATAACATAAAACATGTAAAATTCACAGGACAAAGAGGATAAAGTAAGTGAACCATTGGAAGGAGAAACTGGTTGACTATCACTTGGCAGCAAAAGCATGAACCAAATGTTTCCTGTAGTTGCAGATCAGATGTTCAGACACAAAATTCCTGAGATGTCTGCTGTGAAGAGCTCTCTTAAAGTGATCCTCGATCTTTACGACAAGTAATTCTTAAAAGATAAATATTAGTATGCGTTATAATAATTTGATATTAAAACCCCTCTTAATGTTTTCGTTTTGATAACATTTCGAAAATTATTTTAAGTGATAGGTCGCCATTCTTGTTACGTCGCAGTGCGTGACGTCACCGGGCCGAACTTCCAGCATGTCACTCTTAGCTACCCCAACATGTTGTCGGTTCTGCAGGACAGCACTGTCGGTCGTTCACATGACGAGCATCAAAGGCAAAATGAGAACGGGAAATACAGTACCTTATAAGAGAAGAATTAGGCAAAACTGGTGATGTACTCGCTGCAAGTGCATCTCATTGACAACGGAGCGAGAGAGTGTATGCTGTTGAGAACTCTGGTTTTTGTTGGAAAATCTTCAAGGTAAGATATTGCGTTTTCAAACTTATCCCAGTATAATTATGTAGATTGTTAGTGTCCAGAGCTGTCGTATGCTTTACATACAGTACAAGCCAACAGTTTGACGGGAACAAATCCTGGAATCGAGTGTAATCCATGTCTTGTACAATGTAACACGTGGTAGGTAGGATACGTGCATAAAAGTACCAAAAAGGGGAGAAGCTTCCACTTATGCACATTTATTCACAAAAAATATATATTTTCACCTTGACCACTCGTCACTCGGGAGCTCAGCGGTACGCACACACGCGTTCCCAGACGAACTTCAACATAAAAGTAAGGTCCATGTCAGAGTCACTGTCGTCACTGTAGCGCGCCATGGTGCTTTAATTATTTGGTATGATTTGGGGAAAACTCCCACGAAGAATAGTCGAAAAAAAAGATAGCAATAGTAATCCAAATCCGCGTTTTTTCACTCACTCGAACATTCAGGAATTAGACCGATTTCATGGCAATTTGCAACCGCGATCAGGCCGTCGAATCCACAAAATAGACTGATCCGAAAAGCTGCTGTGGGACCAACAAATCCAGAAATTCGACAGATTCGAAACCAATATTGCCGCCGCGGTGGGACCGTCGGATTACGGATCCCTTACTTGACTGAGGATCCAGGAAAAATGTCCGGGCGCCAGTTGTAACGTGTGGTAGGTAGGATACAAAAAAGGGGAGAAGCTTCCACTTATGCACATTTATTCACAAAAAATAATAATTCCACCTTGACCACTCACGTCACTCCACTTGTTACCATTTGACTGGAAATTGCATCCAAAAGCAGCACATCGTGGCCTTTTACCTCGCGAGTTTAGGCAGCAATATGCAATTGTTGTATACGCTACACATTTGGAAACATCAGTTTTACGTCATCACTGCGAGCCATCAAAACATGGCGCCAACGATCAGTCTAAATGTGTGCTAAATATTATAATATATTGCCAGTGATTTAACATTTTATGTGTTTCTAACAACATATTTTATTACAAGAGAACAATTGTGGTTAATTAGAGCCTACATGTACTTAAGGTAGAGGATCACTTTAAGGTCATGCAATGACATATCAACTGGGTTACGCTCAGAACTTAAGATGGAAACAGTTCCGAATTATGTCTAAAAGTCTTGATGATCACCAATCCACAGTTAAGACCACTTGACTATAAATGGAGTTCAGCACTGCTACTTCTTTTCCTAGGATTCACCATCATGATCATCATGATCACACACACACACAAAAAAAAAAAAAACACTTCATTTTCTGTCACATAAGCGGATTTCGAGGGGGGGCCAGGCCCTCCCCGGTGGCCGATAAGTGTCATTGGATGTAATTTACTTTTTTATATATGGCGGAAAACACTCAGGTGACTTGTCCGATATGTATGTGTGATACACCATTGGAAAGCTTAAAATCTTAATTTTCTGGGGGAAGAAAAATTTTGAACAGGAGGGCGTTTCTAAAAAAAAAAAAATTTTTTTTAAACAGCAAAACCCAATCTGGAGGTGAGAGCACACGAGAGCAGAATTAAAGATGCCATGACTTTAACAAGGTGTTATCGCATACTTACCTTGTTTCGATCCAAAAACTCCAAATGAGTGTCAAGACACAGCTGGATTTTTTGGAGATTTTAAGGGTGAAACATGGGAATATAACAAGGGTCGCGATGCAGAAATCGCAGACATCAGAGAGTGGTCGAGATGTTCTTTTTCACATAATTACCCTTTTAAATGTTATTTTCAATTTTCTTTGTTTGGATCGATTATTTATCATCTAACATATAGGAGAAAATGCGATAGTAATAAAAAAATACAATTAAGGGATAGTTATGAGGTAGATATCCGTGACTTTTTACAGACACCATTTTTTTTCGTTGTGACGTAATTTGTTTAGAAGTTTAAAATACAGTGCTGCTCAAAAGTTTGTGAACCCCCTCAACATTTTGGAATTTTCTATTATTTCAACCTGATTTCCTAATCAATCAATTCAGTAGTTTTTTTTTGTTTTTTTAACAGTTGTGTTGTCGAGACTAAATTAAAAAGAGTTTTCATCAACTGATGTAGGTGCAAAATTGAACTGTTTGGTCACAACCAAAACCGCCATGTCTGGCGAAAAGTCAACACTGCATACCACCAAAAGAACCTTCTCCCAACAGTGAAGCATGGAGGTGGGAATGTCAAGATCTGGGCTTGCTTTTCATCCTCAGGACCTGGACAACTCCACATAGTCCAGGGAATCATGAATTCTGAGGAATATTGTCAAATCCTAGAACATAACCTGACGCCATCTGTTTTGAAGTTAAAGCTTGGCAGAAGGTGGATCATGCAACATGATAATGATCCAAAGCAAGATTCGTGTTCTGGACTGGCCCAGTCAAAGTCCTGACCTAAATCCCATTGAAATGCTGTGGCGGGACCTGAAGCGAGCAGTTCATGCCAGACGCCCATCAAACCTCTCTCAACTGACTGCGTTCTGCAAGGAAGAATGGGCAAAAATCCCCCAAAGTAGATGTGAGAGGCTGATTAGTCACTACAGAAACCGTTTGGTTGAGGTAATCTCTGCAAAAGGAGGCGCAATATCCTATTAACTGAAGGAGTTCACATACTTTTGCACACATGATATCTGAGTTTTTCTTAAATCAACCACTTTTGTTAAATAAAGAATGACAATATAACTATTTCTTTTGTTTCAGTCCATTATTTGGAATGTCAGTATTGTGGATTTGGGTATAACTTAACATTTAATAAGGTTATTTTAGTTTTTTTTACAAAAAATCTGACCATCGCTGTGGGGTTCACAAACTTTCGAGCAGCACTGTATGCGAGTGAATAATTTTTTAAAGTCGTTTTTTTTAAAAAATGAAATATTAGACATCAATTAATGATTCTAAGCTAAAAATGACAGACATTTTGAATAATAAATATAAATAATTACCTACGTTTTATGGATGGGTTGGAAAAAAAGCGGTTGTGCGACGTCTGTAAAGGGGTGGTTTGAGGGTAAAACGGACATATTAAAAATAGTTGGGGGGCTTAATGTGCCATGAATCTGCTATGGCAGCATAGACATATTGTTCTTTCAAACACAACAATTCTTTTGGCTTAAAATACAGCAGTTTATTTTAAAGAGGGTTGCACGAGCAGAAACTACTTTTTCAGTCTTGTGTTTTCTGCCATCTATAAAAGTTGTAAAGCAATAAAACTGCAACAAAAATGAATGAAATGAACAAAAAAAAAATTTTTTTTTATAATGATTCAAAATTATTTTTCGAACAGATCATGTGACTAACAACTCAGATAGTCATTTGCTTTACATATAATTAAATTAAAAAAAATAGGCAAGCGCAATTTTATTTTTCAAATGATTTTTTTCTTTGATTGAAAATATTTTTTTTTTGATTGAAGCCACTTTTTGGGGGATTAAATGATTTTGTCACAAATGTCCTACCCATAATATGGCCCAAACACAAAATGGATTGCTTCAATCAAAGAAAACTTTTTCAATCTCAAATATTTTTTGCATTCAAAAACCATGATTGAAATCTCTTTTTTGATTTGAAGTGAGTTTCTTTTTGAAAATATATATATTTTTTGAAACAACTTATTTTTTTGGATTGAATAATAAAGACAATATTGTTCTAGCCAAAATGTGGCCCAAACACAAAGCAACATTACTTCAATCGAGAAAAAAAATAAAATAAAATCAATTAAAATAAATAGCTTTCACATGCTTTTTTTTTTCTTTCCCAAATGTATTTATTTTATTTATTTTTTTATTTTATTATTTTATTTTCAAATATATATTTTTTGGTTGAAAATATATATTTAGATTGAAGCAACTTTTTTTATTGAAGCAACTTTTTTTTTTGATTGAATAATAAAGACACAAATCTACCTCCATATGGCTACGCCCAGGGGATACAATTTTTTACTGGGGTAACTACATTGGCACGACACCGGCGGGCGTACCATATTCAATGGATGACCATTTGGCGAAAATTATAGCTGTCCTAAGCAGCCTGATTTAGAATTCCCCTCAAGAATAATGGGAAACAAAAATCGCTCACTGTCAACTTATTATTATAAATATTCTTGTAAGTTAATTTTATTGCTGACACTGCGTTTTGGGGTCATCAACATGTTGTGCCCCCCCGCCTCAAAAGTCAAACTCCGCCTATGGCTTATCGTCACAATGACGTGTTAGCGAGCAGATTAGCGCTTCGCCGCACCAAACTTAAATGACGTGCGTCAAACCATTGTCAAACTTTCACCTTCAACACACACAAACACACAGCCGGCCTGCAACGCAATCATCCGCCGTTCTTATGCTGTCTGGGAAGAATGAAAAGGATTGACGTCTTTCTGGCCATCTGCCGCCCCCCATCTACCACCCCTCCATCTTCTTTGAGAGGATTAAGTGTGTTGATATGTGTATCTTTGTCTCATCAATGGTGTGCGTGCCTGTGTGTGTATGTCCATCCAGTAATTTCTTTGTGATTTTTTTTGTCTTTAACTATGACGTGTGACCCCTTTTGCATGGCAAAACCTCCCACAGAAGGTAAAAGAAAACACTGCTCTTAAAGGAACTCTTGGCGAGGTTTTATTGCATACAAGCACGCACACACACACACACGCACACTTAAGACCTGCCACGTCGAAAAAAAGAAAGGCATTCAAGCGGAGTAGGTGAGTGGGAGGTGTGTGCTCTTGATCTGCGAGATAAAATCGGAATAAAAGTCAAAATAAAACAACAAAAAACTTGTGCGCTTCAGCAACAATGAGTCATCCAGCGTAGGAAAAACATCAGAAGAAAAACTGCAAATTGCTAATAAATGGATAGAAGACACGGGAGGTCAAGTTTGCTTGAAGGTGACGCAAAACAGAGGACTACTTTGGCCATTTTGGCTAGTCGACTTGCAGGTGCCCTAGTATACTTCTGGCGTTTCCTGCAAACCGGATGAAACATTGCCGCTTGGTGGAAACGACGGTTTCACGAGGGAGTTTTAGTTTTGAAAATGACCAATCAAACACAGTGACAGATAAATTAATTTAATCATTTTAGCAACAAAATGAGAGGTGTTTTGATTTTCACATGAATTTCAACAACTGGACGGAATTTGTTTTCACGGTAGGTCGCATGGAAGGATGGCGTGCCGCCGGTCATAAGCTGTGTCGTCGCTTTCCTCGCCGTCGCTGGGCTCACCGAGAACTCGTTCTCGTTCTTCCTCCTCCTCAGTTTCGCTCTCTCGGTGCAGACGGTCACGGTCGCGGTAGCAGCGAGGAAGGCCGGGGACCTGCGGGAACGCATGCATGTCATTCCAGGTCCTCTCTCATTTATAAATGCCCACAAACTAGGGTTGGGAATCTCTGGCATGAAGCCGATTCGATATGTATCTAGATACACAGGTTACGATTCGATTAAAAAAACGATACATTTTTAAAGCCGAGCGATTCGATACAGTTTAAGAACGATACGGTTCGATACAGAGTGAAAACGATACGATAGCAAACATTTGTTGTGTGTGGTCGTAAAGTATTTTAAACATATAAAAAAGACCAGATTTCTAATAGCAAAATTAAACAACAAAATTTCATACCAATGTTATGTTTTATTTAGGGCTGTCAAATTTATCGCGTTAACGGGCGGTAATTATTTTTTTAAAAATTAATCACGTTAAAATATTTGACGCAATTAACGCACATGTCCCGCTCAGACAGATTTAAATGTCAATAGAGTGAAATGCCTACTTGTTAATTGTGTTTTATAGAGTTTTGCCGCCCTCTGCTGGCGCTTGGGTGCGACTGATTTTATAGGCTTCAGCACCCATGAGCATTGTGTAAGTAATTATTGACATCAACAATGGCGGGCTACTAGTTTTTTTTTATTGAAAATTTTACAAACTTTATTAAAACGAAAACATTAAGAGGGGTTTTAACATAAAATTTCTATAACTTATACATGTATCTTTTAAGAACTACAAGTCTTTCTATCCATGGATCGCTTTAACAGAATGTTAATAATGTTAATGCCTTCTTGTTGATTTGTTGTTATAATAAACAAATATAGTCCTTACGTACCGTATGTTGAATGTATATATCCATCTTGTGTCTTATCTTTCCATTCCAATAATTTATTTTACAGATAATTTACAGAAAAATATGGCATATTTTATTGATGGTTTGAATTGCGATTAATTGTGATTAATTAATTTTTAGGCTGTAATTAACTCAATTAAAAATTTTAATCGTTTGACAGCCCTAGTTTTATTTTTTTATGAAAAAAAAAAAAAAGGCTTACTATATGACCGTCATTTTGTTGGATGGGATTGATAATAAAATAAACTCCAGTGACAGACAACAATAAAGTGCAGTAATTCGATTACTGTAATTCCTGGTGTTTTGAATACAAGAGGTAAGTAATTTAAGTACAAACTTTCAACGTAAACATCTTACAAACAAAAATATGCAGCAGCAGAAAAAAAGAATTAAACCTGCAATGTTATCATAAATAAATAATAAATTATGCTTTACCACTGGTATAATTGGGGGAATAAAAACATGGCATTTTAGACAGACAGGTCAATAATCATTACTTTAACCTTATAAGCAGCATGTGCCTGTGCTTCCACATTTTTTTATGCCTCATCATTGTCCATATCTTTTTTGAAGGGCAGATTTTTTTCTTGAGGAAGATCAACTAATCCACATGTTCATGTTTAAGTAGACTGCGTTTCGTGGAAAAAAAATCTCCAGAGGGTCGTGCTGCCCTTTCTACCATTGTTGTGGGTTATTTTTCAGGGTTAGAAACTCACGATCTCTTTACCGCTCCACACTTAACACTAGCTCTGTCCCATGCGAACAGATCTGGCTGCCTTCCTCACCTCAAATTCCGACTTTTGTTTTTCCTGGGTGCGTTGAAAATCAATCGCTGCACGTCGCTGGCGTCGGTGCTCAAACGGTCCATTGTTTTAGCATGTTGCTTCGTTGCGACTACTAGTTTTGTTTTGGGCTGTGAAGAAAACGCTACGGAGCGTGTGTTATAGTGGTTTTGTTAGCTCTCGCGTTGTTATGACACGCCCGTGACGATCGGGTAATGACGGCGAATAGTAGCGGTTCTGCCGAAATTCATGGGAAGTTGAGGCAACCACGACCGTTAGTTGTGCTTGTCCATATTATATCATAATTGCCGTCTCAATCTAAGTGCGCTGTGTGGTAAATGACACAAGCGCAGCATGTGAAGTAAAAGCTAAATTATTATCCCATTAAGCAATGCATTGAACTAGGCATTAGAAGCCGATTCTTGTGCTCGCGATAGCCGAATTCTATCTCTACTATCGGTTCATTGAATATTTAATGGCTAATTACTGTCAAATGGTAACTTTACTATCGATACAGCTGTATTTCTCACCTGTAAAAACTAATATCCGGTCGTATCGGTTTATCGTTCTCAAGCTTACCACAAACTATGGTACTTTCAGACAGGGGTGCCGTATAGGGGTGAAAAGTGAGACTGATTCATTTACTATTGACTGGGGGTTCTGATGCTGTTATGTTAATAGTTCAACCCAGCGAATGCTTTCATTATTTTTTATTTGTCATCATTTTCATCATTATTTAATTTTGTTATTATTATTATTATTTTCTTTTGTCTGTTTACTTCTTCAGCCTTTCATGCTGGGCAAAACGATTAGACACATTGGGGCTACTAATTTAGTGGCACTGTTGCACATATGAGAGTGGGATCGAGATTAAGTGGATAGGAATTAGGAAGTAAATGTATCGTATAGGGAAAGTTAGGAAGAGCTTGCAACTTACTGTTGCTATCTGTAAAGTTTTTTGGAAGGTTTTTTTTGTGTTTTCTTATTTATTTCAATGGGTTGGGGAATGGGGAGGGAGAAGCAGTTCTTCATGCTCTAATTTAGGCACTTTAAGGGCTTGTATTTTTATTTTTTATTTTGATGATGATGTGGCAGCGCTATCACTAAGCTTTATATTATATTATGTCAGTACCATTATACTCTGCAGATTAGACAATACATGAATGGTGATCTTAATTTGGTAAGCTGGAATGTCAAGGGCCTAAATCATCCAATCAAAAGAAAGAAGGTATTTAACCATCTAAAGCAGTTTAAACCAGACATCGTCTTTTTGCAGGAGACACATATACGAGCATCTGAGCACCTCAGGCTTATGACGGGCTGGTCAGGGCAGCACTTTCACTCTGCATTTGAAGCCAAGGCAAGGGGAGTTTCTATTTTGGTTGCCAAACATATGCATTTTGAACCAGACAATGTCACAGCTGACTCAAATGGGAGATATATAATCGTTACTGGGAAACTTTTTAACACCAAAATTATATTTGCTAATGTTTATGCTCCTAATACGGATGATGTCCGCTTTTTTGATAATTTTTTCTCCCTTCTTAATGGGTTGGATACACATTACTTAGTTTTAGGGGGGGACTTTAATTGCTGGCTGGACCCGAGTCTCGACCGCTCCTCCAGCAGATCAGCAGTAGTGAGTAGATCTGCATCATGTATTCAATCATTCATCGCTGAATTTGGGATTTCGGATATATGGCGTTTTCTTAACCCTAGAGAAAAACAATTCTCTTTCTTTTCCAGTGTCCATCACACTTATACTAGAATTGATTATTTTTTTATTGATAGCAGACTTATCCCTCGGGTCAACTCTTGTACATACCAAAGCATAGTCATATCTGACCACGCCCCTATCGTGATGTCGGTGTCATTTCCCAATGTTCCCCGGCCTATGAGGCACTGGCGTTTCAACCCTGTTGTACTTTCAAACCCACAGTTTTTTAATTACATAAAAGACCACATTACTCTTTTCTTTGAAATTAATTGTTCACCTGGTGTATCCTCTCTTCTGGTCTGGGACACATTTAAGGCATATATTAGAGGGCAAATTATTTCATTTACTGCAAACCTGAAGAGACAAACGCAAAAGGAGCAATCAGAGTTGATATCAAAAATTCAGGAGATTGATTGTCACTATGCTCTTGATCAAACCTCAGAGCTATTTAACCAACGTGTAGAATTGAAAACAAAGCTGGACCTTCTCACTACTTACCAAACTGAAAACCTCCTGTTAAAAAGTAAAAGCATGTACTATGAGAACAGTGAGAAGATTGGGAAATTGCTAGCTAATCAATTAAAAGGCCAAAAAGCTAAACAATTTATAACACGTATTCAAACAGACAATGGTGATATTTCTCTCGATCCTACTGAAATAAATGACACCTTTAAAAGTTTTTATGCCCAGCTGTATACCTCGCAATTTAACAAGTACGATGATGATGATGATGATGCAACTATTGCAGCCTTTCTTGACCCTCTACCCATCCCAACCATTCCATCAACATTACTGGGGAAAATGGAGGGTCCTGTGTCCCAGTTGGAGATAACCCGGGCTATTGCATCCATGCAATCTTCGAAGATGCCTGGCCCGGATGGTTTACCATCAGATTTCTATAAGACATTCTCAGCATTACTCTCACCGTACCTTGTCACCGTTTTCTCTGAGTCACTCAGGCTTGGTTCACTTCCTCAGTCCATGAATGAGGCTCGTATAACTCTCATTGCCAAAAAGGGTAAGGATCCCACACGCTGTGCTTCTTACCGACCAATTTCTTTGCTGAATACAGATGCAAAAATTTTTGCCAAGGCAATAGCACACCGGCTAGAGGAAGCTGCCACTTTAATAATAGCGCAGGATCAGACGGGTTTCATTAAAAACCGACACTCCTTCTTTAACACTCGGCGGCTCTTTAATATTTTATACTCAAGCCCGAGTAATGTTCCTGAATGTATAGTCTCACTTGATGCCGAAAAGGCGTTTGATCGGGTAGAGTGGAAGTACTTGTTTAAGGTCCTGGAAAAGTTTGGTCTTAGTCCAACACTCATAGCATCGATAAAATTGCTGTATTCTTCTCCCATTGCAAGAGTTCAAACAAATAGCATAAGTTCTCAGCCCTTTGCATTGGGTCGTGGAACCCGCCAGGGTTGTCCACTAAGCCCCATTCTTTTTGCCTTGGCAATTGAACCACTTGCAATTGCACTCCGGAACAACCAGGATATTTCTGGTATTTGGAGAGGGGGTACTGAGCATAAGGTGTCTCTGTATGCAGATGATCTCCTCCTGTATGTGTCTGACCCCAACACCTCGCTTCCAGCTGCTCTTACATTGCTTGAGCAATTTAGCTCAGTGTCTGGATATAAAATCAATATATCTAAGAGTCAATTATTCCCAGTTAATAGAGAAGCGCTTGTTTTGGACCATAGCAGCACCCCGTTCCAGATTGAAGAGAGACAGTTTACATATTTGGGAGTGGTCGTTACACGGCAGTTTAAGAATCTTCTAAGAGATAATTTTACTGTTTTGTTAAATCAGGTTAAAACATCATTATCACAGTGGTCTCCCATAACATTATCGCTTGCCGGACGTATAAACTCAATAAAAATGAATATACTTCCAAAATTTATGTACTTATTTCAGAATATTCCAGTACTTATTCCAAAAGCCTTTTTTGTTTCTCTAGATTCCATAGTTTCCTCGTACATATGGCAAGGAAAAAGGCCTCGGGTCGGTAAAGCCATATTACGGAGACCAAAGAAGGACGGAGGTATGGGGCTCCCAGACTTTCGTCATTATTACTGGGCTGCTAATATTCGCTGTATCGCTTTCTGGACTCATTTTTATCTTCAACTGGATGGTCCAGGCTGGACGTCTTTGGAGCTGGACTCCTGTGAAAATGTCTCTCTTCCTGCACTTCTAGCTGCATCATCAGACTGTCAAATACCAAACTCACTTAACCCAGTGGTACGTCACACCCTTCGTATATGGGTCCAGTTTAGGAGATTCTTTAACTACAAACTGTTTTCTCTCTTGAGTCCGATTGCCTCCAACCACCTTTTCATCCCCTCTTCTTGTGATTATAACTTTCGGATATGGCATGATAAGGGTATCAAATCATTTGCTGACATGTTTGAAGATGGACACTTTGTTTCATTTACTCAACTGACTGAGAAATATAATCTACCCAGAACTCACTTTTTTCGTTATTTGCAAGTCAGGCATTATGTGCGCTCTAATGTGCCCAATTTCCCCTTAGTACCCAGTCCTAATCCAATCGACCGGTTTCTCTCCTTTGATCCACTTTCCGAAGGTGCACTGTCAAAACTGCATAACTACATTTCGTTATCATTGGGTTCAGCTATTGATAAGGTAAGGGCAGCTTGGGAACAAGATTTGGGGCATCTCCCTGATAATTTGTGGGAATCTATACTATCTTCAATACATAAATCATCAATCTGTGCTAGGCACTGCCTTCTTCAGTTCAAGGTGGTGCACAGGGCTCACATGTCCAAAGCTAAACTGTCCAGTTTTTACTCGAACATTACGGCCACCTGTGATAAATGCAAATTTGGGGAGGCTACATTGATACATATGTATTGGCTGTGCCCCAAACTGCAGAAATTTTGGTTTGATATTTTCCAAACTCTGTCCACAGTACTAAATAAGAATATTAACATCAATCCTACCCTTGCTTTGTTTGGTATTTTTCGTGAAGATAATGATCACTTGTCATCTACAGAACAACGTATGGTCACCTTTGCTCTGCTCTTGGCTAGACGCACAATTTTGCTACAGTGGAAGGGGGCTGCCCTGCCCACGCTTATCCAGTGGCGTCGGGATTTAATGTCTTGCCTCAAACTAGAAATGTTGCGCTTCTCTTTGACTAGGTCAAGGAGAAGGTTCCATACGACGTGGGATCCTTTTCTGACGTACTTTCACAAAACTCAAACAAAGCCATGAGATATGCTCAGATGTTCGGAGGGAACCCTTGAGACGTATGGATAAATACAATCATTCTCCTCCTATTTTTACATTTTCTCTCTCTAAAGATAAAGATATATACAGATATGGACATAAACGCAACAGCTTTTATTTTGTGATGCACTGCCTTTAACTCATCATTGATATGTATTTGTTTGCCTAAATACTATAGTTATTCAGGACATTTGGGGTTGTGGGTGGGGAGGGTTTATCTTGTGTTATCTTGTTTGTAAATTTCTGTTTATATACATGAAAAAATTGAATAAAAATATTTGAAAAAGAAAAGAAAAGTGAGACTGATTCTAAGGGCCCATGCCCTGATGGGGGCCCACAAAGAAAATTAGAACATTAGGTAATCGTTTGCAAATTTAAATATTAATCATGATCATTTTAATAGGAATAAATAGAAGGGTTTCGTTTTCTTGTTTTGTTTTTGCCAAAAAGTAAACACCCAGAGAGCATATTTATTGCCAGGCCCCTCCCCCCAAATTTTCATTAAATGGTTTGGTCCGCCCTTCCTTCGATCAGACCGGGAGCATAGCGGTGCACATTTGCTTTTACACCACTCAATGACTCAAAGTGCGCGCAGCGCAGTACTGAAGAAATGTTTTCAAAACAAAAATCGGGTTTTCAAAAGAGGAAATAAAGCAAAACAGTAGATGGGTA
This sequence comes from Corythoichthys intestinalis, assembly GCF_030265065.1. Taxonomy (NCBI): domain Eukaryota; kingdom Metazoa; phylum Chordata; class Actinopteri; order Syngnathiformes; family Syngnathidae; genus Corythoichthys; species Corythoichthys intestinalis. Next base: position 27,461,682 of record NC_080410.1, on the reverse strand, counting down.
GAAAAGGCCAACAGGATGCGACAAAGTACTTCACAAAGGAAGGTTGCTGTCTTGTGTCAGAGTAGTGCTGAAAATTAACATGTTATCTTAGCTCCGAACCGAGGTCCCAGCTCACTCCGTAAGAAATACGGGATTTTCCCAGCTTCAATCACGGCATTTTTTGGTATCCTACAGATGTTTCAAGTTGGTGTGGAAATTTTCTTTTTTAAAATCGGCTTGAATCCACTTTGTGAAGAATTTGTTGAATTTAGTTTGTCATCAATTGAATTTAGTTTGTTAACAAGGGACCTCGCTTCGGAGCTCTAGCCTATAGTGGAGATCGCAAATTTCCAGTTGAGGCTAAGCCTACTCCATAATGAAATACTGTAATTGTTTGCTAGCTAGTGTTTGCTCCACTTTTAGCTTACATTTAATCTGTACAGCAGGCAAATCCTTAGCAATCTCACTATACTAAAACAGTTGTATACTGTATACTGTAATGTATACTGTAGTATAGTTAAGTTCAAACACAACATTTATTCTAAGTCATTCATTATGGTATTTGCTTTGAGAATATTTCTAATAAAAATATATTTAGATTGTAAAAGATGGCCTTCAGTACATTTCTTATAGATGATATCAGTTTATTCATTATTGTTCTATACGCTGTATGTTTACTTAAATATATTTTCATCTTAAATTAATGCAGAAAATGTACAAATTAGTGTGTAAAGATTCACCAGAATGCAGGAAATTACGTAGTTGATACTGTAAATCTGTGTGTGTGTCCCGGCACTGGTGGTGGGGCCCAAAGTGATATCTTTTCATGGGGCCCAAAATCCCTGCTTTCAGACTACAAGCCACTATTTTTTTCTTTCCCTTTTAATCTTGCGGGTTTATCACCAAGTGGCTAATTGATAGATTCCAAGCGGCCCAAATCGTCATGGTGATTTTGCTACTTTTGGTGCATTCAGTCTCTACCTACTCAAACAATTGTTCCATTATCAAAACTAAAAGTTTCTGAGTGCCGCTCTAAACATAGTAGCGATAACATTCCTAAGACTATGGTTGTTAGAAGTCGAGTAATTTTTAGGTGCATGGCGATTTTTCCTGCCACAACAGAAGGACAATTTTAAGTGCAAAAAGCATGTTTATTTCATATTTCACGCAGTATTTTATGCTCCTGAATGAAATAGATCGCTTGGATATGTGTGGAAGCTATCTATTTAGTTATTCAATTTTTGAATCCCGCGCCATGAAAATGAAGGACTACCTGGATTGAGGAAGAATGTGAATGTGACGTCAGCCGGGTCACCATCTCACAATACAGCCATTACTATGTAGCATGCAAAAGGATTGCGTTTTCAACTGATTTTGCAGATTAGTTTATTTTTTGCATCACGCCAGCCCAATGTGCTGCAGACTTTTGTTGCTGCACCAGGGAGAAGCGTGTGAGCATTTTTGGGTTTCAAAAAGTCCCTGTTCACCACGGAGAATGGCCAAAACAACTGTGGGACTATTAAACCGACGAGGAAGTAAGTAAACTATATGTTTTGTATTATGTCAAATACTGGGCTCATGGCACACGTTTTAATAAGGAGGTGGCTTGCATTTTGTGGGTGACAATGCTCCCTGTTCACCGAGAAGGCCACTCCGCCGACGACCGGCAGCTTGTCACACACCACGGTTACTTTCACCCCCTCGGTCCTCTTCGTGTGCCCGCCAATAGACCACTAACCTCAGCTTGGGCTCGGGAAGCCACGCGCTCCTCCGATGTTGGCCGGTTTGTCCGGCTTTGTCCCTGGCAACGAGCACTCTTGCCGGGGCCGCAGCAGGGGAACGACGAGCTGAAACTTGCTCGCCGCTGGGGGCTGGCCGATTGGTGAGGGCTATCACCCTTGCCGCCGTGTGTGACATGAGTTGGAGTAGTTTGTGTGATTTTTCATTTTCGAAAGGCGAAAAAGATTGGAGGAGACGCTCAGCGGTCATTCTCCAACTGCGTTCCCGGCAACAAGCACTCCTGCCGGAACCGAAACTTGCTCGCCGCCGGGGGCTGGCCGATCGGAGAAGACAATCAACCCCGCCGCCGTGTGTGACATGAGTCGGGGTAGTTTTGTGTGATTTTTTTGTTTTCGAAAGGCGAGAAAAAGACTTGAAAAGCCGTTCGGGTTAGCCTTGAAAAGCCATTCGGGTTAGCACGTGGGCTAGCTGTCGCGCCTCCTGTTTAGTTCACGCTCTTTTCTCTGTCTCCAAAGCCAGGGCAGGGAAATAACAAAAGCTGGCATAAAATACCGTTCAGGAGGTTAAGAAGTCTGAGGTTTTGACCATTATGCAGTAATTTTGCCCTGTCGAACTGAATAAACGCGTTTTTATTATTTCATATTCCATTCATTCATTTGTCATGACTATACCATTATTTAGCAATTGGGGAAAATACTTATATAAATATAAAGAATATTCTGTAAAAGTATTGGAGTAGAGCGATTGAAACAATGATGACATTTTGCCGCTCTCTGTCACATTTTCCTCTTTCTGAATCTTTCCCCTCAATGGGCTGAATTCTAAATCAGCTGAAATCGTTACACTGCGGACGTCATCCTCCAGCTGGGGATGCTAGAGCGCTATAATGACAGGTGAGGCTAAACGGCAGATTAAAAGACTAATTTCTCGTCATCTGCGCTTTGCCAAATTGTTGTATATAGTCTAATTGTCTCAAAATATGATTCACGTAATAATGCTATGTAAGATTTTTTTATGCGTCACAAGCACTTTAAGGATAACAATGGATCACAGTTGACTATGATCAAGTTGCTTGGCTGACACACTGCAGTGTAGGGATTTTATCGGTAGAAAAGCTACATCTGAAGCTTGATGCCATGACAGAAGAACAAATATACACTAGCCAAAAATGCTCCAACAAAAGCTCCTACACTCGTGTTAGCACATGTGTTCATGAAGTATTATGGGGATTTGAAGAGGAATTTGTCTGCTGCAAACTAAGAAGCCAGGGTTCAGTGTATTTCTTTTGCAGTTTGGATGTTGGGTTAGTAGAAAGATTTTGAATCAGTCTTTCTGCGTAAGATCTTTCCATGTAAATATATCCCATGTTAAAATGGGGGCTCCTGTGGCTTATGATCAGGTGTGGCTTATATATTTCTTCAATTTAGTGCTGCAACGATTAATCGATTAACTCGAGTATTCGAGTAGAAAAAAAACATTCAAATTAAATTTTGTTGCCTCGAGGATTCGTTTAATTAAAGTGGCATTGTAATGTTTTATTTTGAAAGTGTTTACATTTAGTTTATTGATTGGGGTGGATACATTGTCCTCTGGTCTGCCTCTTTTCCCATGGCTGAATCCAACTGCTCCCTGTTAAGACCAACGTAAGCTAAGTTTTTCTTTGGGCTAATGATTTTTAAATGCATTCGTAATTTAGTTTATATGTATATTTAGCCGTTTTTTGTGGGAATATGAGTCTGAACCATTTGTTGAGAGCATTGGAAAAAAAAGTTAGCATTTAAGCTTTTGCCATGTAAGTTAGCCAATTGTTCTTTTGTTGTACATAGCTCCTCATTTATTTATTTTTAATACCGTTTAAGGCTCAGCTCAGATATTTTAATTTTTCATGTTCGTTTTCCAGTTACTAGATTATTCAAACTAACTAGTTCATGGATTAATCGACTACTAAAATAATCGATAGCTGCAGCCCTACTTCAATTTAATTCAATTTGTGTGATACAATTGCACCCTACAGTGCAGAATTGACGGTGCGCACCGAGCATACAAACCCAAAATAATGTAGAAGAACAATAAAGCAAAATGAGGAGCAGAAAATGTGTTTGTACCTGGTTATCGTGGCTGGGTAGGGCTGAGTAGCCCGGTTCCGTCCTGCAGAGGAGGCGAGGTGAGTGGGCGCGGAATGGTCGAGGGGAGTGGGAATGGGAACAGATGGAACGCGGAGAGGGCGAACGGATAGAGCGCGGCGATGGGGAACGGATAGAACGAGAAGGCGAGTAGGTGACCGAGTGGGACTGGGACAGGACGTGGCCATGGTGGTTCTGCTTAGGAGGACGGGGCGAACGGGGTGGCAGCTCGGGCGGCTTGAGCGGGTCCACCAGGTCCATCTCGGTCAGGATAGGTGGTGGCGGGATGAAATCCAGCTCTTCCTCCGTAGGGAGGATCTGCATTTCAGCAGCGTCGATTTCCTGGAGCTCCGCTTTGGACAAGTGGTCCACGATGCCTGCCCCGAAAGAGTCGCCCACCACGTTGATGGAGGTGCGCATGCGGTCACTAAGTGGTATAAGAATGGCGTCTTAACTATGTCTCTAGTCAGAGTCAAGTTAAACCAATTTGCCAAAATTAACGCAATGGATGTAAAATTCATTTGAACTGGGAATTCAAATGGATTTGGCATTTATCACTGTCAAAGGTGCTGAATGACTTAAGCGAGTCTTAAGTCAAGTTCTACAGTCTTGCTGAACCACAATAAATAATCGCACATTTGAAATGAGTATCCGTACTTTAGTTGCTGATTTGGCAAAAATATTTGCCCAATGACCAACCAACACATGGTAGTGAACTCATCTGCACTAGGCTAATCAGAAGAATGCTGGTTACATTCGAAGGTTCAGAGGATGGACTGAGTCCCAATCAAGCAAATTCCAAAGTAAGCTGCGTAAAGTTTTACAATCTTGCGCAAACACAAAACATATCGCTATCAGTTGCTTCACTAACACATTCACTATCAATAGCCATGTTTCCATGCAGCCAATTATCCTTTAGTTAATTGTCAATAAGTTTGTATTTTAGCCGTTATCCAGTTGTGCAAGGCCATATAAAACGTTAAAAAGATGACAATACTTACAAATCTGTTTTAAAGTAAAGGAAGTAGATGTTGCTGTCTAATATATGGCTAAAACAACGCAGTGAAAGATTTGAACTAGGGGTGTGACAAAATATCGAAATGGTGATATATCGTGATACTCTTTATCCCAAAAGGTTATCGATATGCTCCTGCTAAGAATCAAGATATCGTTTTAAAAAGGTGTCAATGTTAAAAAAAATTAAATAAAAAGGAACCAACAAGTTGCTACCAAAATCTTCCACCATAATAGTGTCTCAGTTAACTCTAAGGGTGCATTGACGGTGCACGACGCCCAATCCATTTAGACCGGGAACGTTCGTTCATTCGAAACCAGAGCATTTAGTCATTCTGTCCGATTTTCAGGGCATTTACAGGTCACCTGCGGTTCATTTTAGGGCATTGACAGGTAATTTCCTGTTGAGTTTGAGTCACTGCCTATTCATTTGGGTGATTCCCAGGTCACTTCCTGTTCTGCAACTCAAAATAAACAGGAAGTGACCCATAAAATATCCAAAAATCAACAGGAAGTAACTGAACATCAACAGGTAACTGACCTTAAATGACCCCAAAATTAACTCATTGCCTGGTATTGGCTGCCTCTGACCGCCATAGACGCTCAATCCGTTTGAAGTGGGAGGGATGGCAGCGAATGAACGAAAGTTCATTCGCTGCCACCCTCCCACTTCAAATGGATTGGACGTCTACTAGTGACAAACTCATTCCAATTCACAGCAGAAACTTGTTTTTCTGTTGATTATTTGTTTGTAGAATATCCTAGAATGATTTCCTGACCAATGTATCAATAATCGTTGTATCGCCGTATCGTCAGATCATCGTTATCGTGAGCTTTGTATCGCAAATTGTATCGTATCGTGAGGTACCAAGAGGTTCCCACTCCTAATTTGAACATTAAGTCTTTTAACTGGCGCTAGAAAGTACCAGGATAGCAAGATGTAGCGAAAAGTTAAGAAGTTGGCGGCGGGGTTCAGTTGAATGCTGAAATGGTCTAATTAGCATCACCCCGATCTCTGTTGCGTATGGAAAATGATAATTGCAAACATCTAAAAAGAAAAATTGACTATTGACCTGAATATTAGTTGCATGTAAATGTGGCCACTACGTTGTACTCTCAAAGGCAAAACTGACAATAAGCTTAGTTCGTGCTTAAGTTATCAGTGTGCGGATTTATTTTACAGTGGGGCAAATAAGTATTTAGTTAACCACCAATTGTGCAAGTTCTCCTACTTGAAACGATTAGAGAGGCCTGTAATTGTCAACATGGGTAAACCTCAACCATGAGAGACAGATTGTGGAAAAAAAAACAGAAAATCACATTGTTTGATTTTTTAAAGTTTTTTTTTTCCAAATTAGAGTGGAAAATAAGTATTTGGTCACCTACAAACAAGCAAGACTTCTGGCTGTCAAAGAGGTCTAACTTCTTCTAACGAGGTCTAACAAGGCTCAACTCTTTACCTGTATTAATGGCACCTGTTTTAACTCATTGTCGGTATAAAAGACACCTGTCCACAACCTCAGTCAGTCACACTCCAAACTCCACTGTGGCCAAGACCAAAGAGTTGTCGAAGGACACCACAGACAAAATTGTAGACCTGCACCAGGCTGGGAAGACTGAATCTGCAATAGGTAAAACGCTGGGTGTAAAGAAATCTCCCTCGTTCTGGGGCTCCATGCAAGATCTCACCCCGTGGTGTCAAAATGATAACAAGAACGGTGAGCAAAAATCCCAGAACCACACGGGGGGACCTAGTGAATGACCTACAGAGAGCTGGGACCAAAGTAACAAAGACTACTATCACAATGCACCGCCAGGGACTCAAAATCCTGCACTGCCAGATGTGTCCCCCTGCTGAAGCCAGTACACGTCCAGGTCCGTCTGCGGTTCGCTAGAGAGCATTTGGATGATCCAGAAGAGAACTGGGAGAATTGGTTATGGTCAGATGAAACCAAAATACAACTTTTTGGTAGAAACACAGGTTCTCGTGTTTGGAGGAGAAAGAATACTAAATTGCATCCGAAGAACACCATACCCACTGTGAAGCATGGGGGTGGAAACATCATGTTTTGGGTCTGTTTTTCTGCAAAGGGACCAGCACGATTGATCTGTGTAAAGGAAAGAATGAATGGGGCTATGTATCGAGAGATTTGGAGTGAAAATCTCCTTCCATCAGCAAAGGCATTGAAGATGAGACGTGGCTGGGTCTTTCAGCATGACAATGATCCCAAACACACAGCCAGGGTAACAAAGGAGTGGCTTCGTAAGAAGCATTTCAAGGTCCTGGAGTGGCCTAGCCAGTCTCCAGATCTCAACCCCATAGAAAATCTGTGGAGGGCGTTGAAAGTCCGTGATGCCCAACGACAGCCTTAAAACATCACTGCTCTAGAGAAGATCTGCATGGATGAATGGGCCAAAATACCAGCAACAGTGTGTGAAAAGCTTGTGAAGAGTTACATAAAACGTTTGGCCTCCGTTATTGCCAACAAAGGGTACATAACAAAGTATTGAGATGAACTTTTGGTATTGACCAAATACTTATTTTCCACCATGATTTGCAAATGAATTCTTTAAAAATCAAACAATGTGATTTTCTGTTTTTTTTCTTCCACATTCTGTCTCTCATGGTTGAGGTTTACCCATGTTGACAATTACAGGGCTCTCTAATATTTTCAAGAGGGAGAGCTTGCACAATTAGTGGTTAACTAAATACTTATTTGCCCCACTGTACCTACTCGTATCTTATCGATTTATGTGGGGTTCTATCGTTGTAGTTGTCACATCTCCTAGCTTTTAGTTTCAAGACCAAGCAAGTCCCACGTACAGTAGTTCTAAAATCCCCCCCCACCTCTGCAGACTTTTGAAATCCCTGCGAGCGGACACCTGACTCACAGCAGCCAGTCGACGGCGATGAGAAGGCTGATATCTTGCGTAGGGAGGCCCACGGCCGTCAGGATCAGCAGCATCGTGACCAATCCGGCGCTGGGAATACTGGCCGCTCCCACGCTGGCTAGGGTGGCCGTCATGCTGGGACGAGAAAGGACAACTTACTTGCATGTTTCTGTCTTTCGTGTCAGCTCCAACATTCATTGGCAAACAAACGACATTTGCAAAGCTGACAGTCAGCAACACGTCGCATATTTACGACGGTCTCTCGGCCGCAAGAGACAATACAGTATTTCGAGGTTAGGCTTCAGCGGTTATGCTGCCATTGATCAAATAGTTGCACACACACTGAGAATCATTTGTCGGTGCGACCGCGACTGCTCCGTCTCCAAACAGAAGTTTGCCATGACTGAGAAACTTTACGAACAAGTGGACTTGTTGCACTTTCTTCTCCGTATGTCAATCGCGAGCGCTCGTTGTTTTCCTCAAGGACTCCTGAATCAATTTGACCAGCGCCAACGTCGTGTTTTTGACTCGAGCGACATGAAAGCGGGGCCGATTTTAAAAAGCGACTTAACTGCAGACAGATGCGGCGGCCAGTAAAATATTGGGCTTATTCCACCATGCCAGGCTGACAGACCACAGACAACAAAGCGCACACAGAGAATGCTGGGAGCCAGTGGAACGGCCAAAACCTCCGCTGGGAATCTATTATATGCAAATGTAAAACACACACGCACGCACACGCAGCACCCAAACAATGCTGCTAGGAAAACAACAACAATAAGTGGATAATTTAATTTGCCATATTTCTACATGGATTACAGTACTTGGTAATGTGTCACATCTGCTAGAGACGTTTGATTATTTTGGCCAAGCTTTCTTTTGTGCCATTTTTTAACACAAATTGTGGATTTTCCATGACAGTTCTGATGGAGAGCCTCCCAAAAATTAGTGTAATGTGTTTCAAGCCTTGGCAGAGTTCAGCTTTATAGTGGGTGTGGTTGTGTCTCAAATTAGATTCTAAAACAAAGAAGTTGTTTATGCGATTACATTTATTTTATTCTTAGAAATTTTGGAGGTTCCAAATGAAAAAGATTGGGTTTCCATCACCGTCAATGGCACTGAAACTTGAAACCATCCCAGTTCAAATGGATTGGAAGGTTATCACCAGGGTTGCCAACTCCCTGAAATAAACTAAGGGACACTCCATTGGTAAAGCCGGCTGGCCTGATAACTGTTAATCTTTATTTGTTTTGGGTTTTTTTGTATGTGAAAAGTTTTTTTTTTTTTTTAATTATCATTATAATATTACAATAATTTTACTCAAAACTGAATTAATTAGGTACTAGGGGTGTAACGGTACACAAAAATCTCGGTTCGGTACGTACCTCGGTTTTAAGGTCACGGTTCGGTTCATTTTCGGTACAGTAAGAAAACAAAATGCAAAATATAAATGTGCTAGTTGTTTATTACACACCTTTGTGCTTTCAACAATAGGAACATTAGCCTATACAAAGCTAGAATTCTGCTCAAAAAGTAGCGGGTATTTAAAGATAATCCAGCAACAATTTGCCTTTCAGACCCAGCGTATTGGTCAGCTTTCTTTCTGAAAGAAAGAAGAAAAAAGAAGTCCTGTGCTAAAGAGAAAAGCAATCCCAATGACAAAGATTTTAACATGTATTTTACAAATGAAATGCCTCAATGAATCATTTTTTCCCCTTATGAACGGTTTTAAAAAACTTTATTGGTGGATTTTCTCAAAGCACCACACAAAAATTAATAAATTTAATTGTGTAAGCAGGATCTGTGTATTATTCTTATTATTTAATTACTGGTGTTTTAGCTCATTTCAATTCATTTTATTTAAATGGGCTATTATTTATTCTATTGTGTGTATACATTTTACAAATGTGATGTGGTATTCATTTACAGTATATTGTATATTTTATGCTGTATAACTTTAGTTCTTATTTGAATATTAGTTCCTACTTGTTTTGTTGTGGTAGGAGGGTTTTGTATTGAACACGGGACCGTGTTGGTTATTATTATAGCAGAGAAGACAGCAGTAAATCAACAAAGACAAGTCAACTGCTCCCTGATCTACTACTCAAGAGATCTGATGGACTCAAAAAGTGGGTTACGATTGCATATTCGTTTGAAAATCGACCGGATCCACCGTATTTTTACAAGAGTGACTTCCGGTGTGCCCGATCCTAGCTACCGGTAGTAGTATTGACGCAGGAGGGTCGCGTCTCGCGTCAAATAATAAATGCCGTTCTTTTTGCGTGCGTCGTGTTGAGCCGCTTCTGGGACGCGTCTAACACGCGGCCGCACTGCGACTGCTGTGCATTGGCTGATTGACTTTAACGTCCGCGTTTCACTGCGTTGTCACGGCGGCCATGTTGTCGCGCCGTTGACGTTTCTGGGTTATACTGTCCTACCGTGTTGGTCCTCATTATAGCAGAGAAGACGGAGTAAATAAAATCTACACAAAGAAACTGTGACCCGATCGACTCACAGCCTCGAAAAGTAAGGGTTACATTATGTCAGAAACTCGTTTGGTACGCCTCTGTTCCGAACTGAGCACCACGTACCGAAACGGTTCAATACAAATACATGTACCGTTACACCCTTATTAGGTACATATTAGAGTGATATAAGCACATGAAAAATAATAATTATCAGCAATGTATTTTTAATACAAAAAAAATACCAGAATAAAATAACATCTGTCATGCTAAATTTAAAACTGTATAATTTAACCTTTAAAGTCCTGAGCCTTTTTTTGCGTGTGTATGTGTTTTTGGCCGTTTTTTTTTTTTTTTAATACTTTTTTAAAAAGTGCAAACATTAACGCAGAGGTAAACATTTTCTTTTTTTAACAACTTAGGTTCATTCAAAGTTCCCTTAGCAATAACAGGGTCGCAAATGATTACTCCAAATATAATGTAGAAAAGCAAACCAAAATGACAGAACACAAAATTACATAATAATAATAATACAAAAAGTGAAACTAAAGTACAGAGATGAGCAAGAAAAAAAACGAACATCATTTTGAACATGCTTTTTACTCTTGCTTCACTCAAACCTCTTATTTCCCACTTTTATGTTGTCTTCCGTTTTCTTCATGGTACACTACAATACCTCCTCGACCAATGAGATGAACGGGATTGTTGTTGTTCCGTCAGCTCATTGGTCAGAAAGCAGGAGAGGTGGGGTATTACGCTCCCCTATATATTCTTGAAAAGCACCATACCAGTAGGCATGTGCCGGTATGGTATTATAACGGTATGGTAACTTTAAGCCAAAATATCCTGGTTTCACAGTATTGCAATCACAGTATTGCAATTACAGCTCTAAAATGTGCAAAACATATTATGATATTGAAACATAAGTACAGTGGTACCTCTACATATAAAGTTAATTCGTTCCAGGACCTTGTTCGTAAGTCAAAATGGTCGTATGTCGAGCAGGATTTTCCCATAAGAATACATTATAATTCCATTAATTCGTTCCACAGCCCAAAAACCTACAATAAATCCTGAAAAAATACGTCTGTTACTATGGCAAATAGCAATTACAAAGAGCAAAACAAATAAATTATGAATAAAAATCTGAATAACAATTATATAATAATAGTAATAATGATAATAATAATACCTGTAATAATGTAAAGAGTCGAGTTCTAACGTGGTGGACTTTTTTTTGCTGTACCTGAACGCAGCGCGGGGCTGACGTGACTTTACTTTCAGTTTTGATTCTGGCGTCAACGGCAGCAGACACTAGACGAGTTGATGGAATAAATGATTAGAAACCTGACGATGCTGGCGATTTCTTTGGCGATGTTACCACAATAAGAAATGTCACCTTAACTTATAAAGACTGGCGAACGGAGGAGAACCGCCGGCCGAGATCAACATTCTACGGCCATATTGTCGACCCAGTTCATAGATGCACACGCCATGCTTATATTTTCCTATCATTCACATCTTCATTTCTGTTAGGTTTTGTGTTGGTTCCCTCCTAGTGTGTCCCTGTGATGCCCCATTGATTTCACCTGTTGTGCCTGCTCTTAGTGTATCCTCCAACTTGCTTCCTCCTGTGCTCACCTGTTCCTCGTTGTCTCGTTACCCCTTGTCTGCGTGTGTGTATATAAGCTCCCATTTTCTTTTCACTCCTTGTTGCGTCATCGTCAATGTCTATGTCTGTGTCAAAGTCAAGGTCCTGTCCAAGCTCTCGTGTACCCTCCGATAAAGTAAGTTTTGTTTGAACCTTGCCAGTTTGATCCCCAGTACTTTTGGTTGTACTTTGTGTTTTTGTTAGTTATTATTACAAGGTTTTTTTGAGATCACCACCACCTGCCTGGCTGCTTTTTGTTTCCCTGCATTTGGATCCACACCACCTGCCTGCCCGCGTATTCCTGACAATTTCAATGGTAAGCGTCACCTTTTCTTTTTTTTTCTCCACCTGCGCTAACCGTTTTGGATCCAGTGTTGATTTGTCTCACAAGAAAATCAGCCGTGCGTCCGTCTTCCTGCAAAACAAAGAAACTGCGGCGCTGTCAAAAATCGTCGCCTTTCGAGCATGTCGTCGGATATAAAAAGAAATGGTGAATGAAATTTTATGTCGGATGTCGAAAAGATCGTGTGTCGAAGCGATCGTATGTCGAAGTACCACTGTATAATGTTAAGTTAAAATAAATGTAAAAAAACAACATAATATTCTAAATAAAAATAAAATAAATGCAGTCCTAAAGCTACAGCTCAACATTATTACCATCAGAACAAAAATAATTGAATTAATTTCCATAAAAAGCACATGTGTATGACTCGTATCATGTTTACATTATTCACACACTCTTTCTCAACACAGAGAGTTGCCAGGGAGAAACACCACCTTTTACCACCGCTAGACACACTAGACATGCTTGAGTTAACTCTCATAGCAGGTGGGAAACATTCATGACAGTGTTGTTCTAACCTTTAATTTGGTATAAATGCGAAATCATATTGGAGATAATGCCTCCTCGGCAGCCACCCTCTGCAAACGTGTTTTACATGTCGGTTGGCCCTTCTCCTCTAAGCCGCGGCTGTCTGTAACTTTTTTGGTAGCCATAGTATTCCCATACCAGCGATTTCGTTTTCATCGATGGGGGAAAAAGTTCAGGAGTTTCACTTCCTCCATCCATCGTGTAGCACAGCTGACTCACTCACACTGAGCAACAACCGCTGGGGGAAGGTTGAGCCTTACAGCTGCACGCGAGGGATTTCTCTATGCATTTTTGTGACAAAAAAAAAAAAAAAAAGCTAATACCTTACGGACGGTATGACGGAAAATTTTTGTGGTTTTAAAACCTTGACATTTTCATACCACAGTATACATTAAAATCGGTAATCAGCACATGTCTACATACCAGTATTAGTTCGTTCTGCAAATACAACACTATTTTCGATTTTTATAATATGGGATAAAGCTCTTGTAAGCTTAATTCGGGACGCGTACTTTTGTTTTTGAATACCGGGCGATTACCTTTTTCAAAGCACGGTTGGCAACACTAGTTATCGCTTAAGCTAACCCAGAAAAAAATGAGTTTGCACAACAATTTGCATTACAAGCAGTGTTGTAATCTTACTTTAAAAAAGTAATTAATTACAGTTACAAATTACTTCTCCCAAAAAGTAATTGAGTTAGTAACTCAGTTACATGAATGTAAGAGTAATTAGTTACTCGGCAAAGTAACTGGTGTTACCTTTCATGTGTTTTTTTTTCATTCCAAAAAAAGAAACATAGGTCACACTATGTGAAGTTCAAAGGGTTTTTGTGACAATTTGCCCTAGCCCAATTCTTTACCTTAAACTTAACTGGACACAGGGGTATTGCGGGTATTGCGATAACTAGATAATCTACAGTAGTAACCGTTGCTATGTTTGGAAGTCATTTAATGTTGTGACTCAACCGTTAAAGTTGTTAAAATTGCTCCCGTTATTGCATTAGTTCCCTTCTGTCCACTTTTGACATGTGAAAGTTTTAAAACAGTTTCATCACTTAAAGAGTCAAGATTTTCCCGATTTAGGAGAATTTCAGATAAAAAGTTACTTAGGTTTGCTAGGAAGGTTCTCAACAAGAGAGCCTTCCTGAAAAGTCTACTGCTTTAAGATGGCAGCTGTTAACCAACACCGGCGAGTCTATCATTTTGCATCTAGTTTTCTATACATGTGATATCTACTGTAGCATCATGTGGGCGTAGTTTGTAGGCTATCGGCTACAGTCAGGTATTATTGGGGCCACCTAGCATCGCGTTTGCAACGGCGTCACAACTCCCTTCCCTCCACCCAAGATATGTCCAAAGTCCAAATGCGGCCCGTGGTCAAATTTCATCCGGCCCCCAGCCTCTGTCATGAAATCAATAACGTCTGGCCCACACACAGACTTAATAAATTGGTCAGCAGTACTGCTACCGGCATATGAAGTATCTTACACACTACATGCTGCTCCTCATTTACCCAGTAAAATGCAGCAACACTCTAAGAAACATAACCCTTTTGACCCTTTACTCCCAATTTTCTAAAATAGCGACAATCAACAACAACAACAAAAAGTTGACTGAGACGGCCGACGCGTCAAGGATAGGTGGAAATTGGATTTTTCTTTACTAAAATAAGCAACAACTGTCTGCCTCATTTGCAAAACGACAGTCGCTGTTTTTAAAGATTTCAATGTGAGGCGATATTACCAAACAAGACAAGCTGACATGTACGACAAGATACGTAGCGAGAAATTGAAGCAACTTGAAGCTAGTTTAATTTCACAGCAGTAGTATTTCGCAAGAGCCCGAGAGTTGAAAGAGAACGCCATAAAGGCTAGTTGCGAGATTGTTGAAATTATTGATTAAAAAAATAATAAAGCAAATGTGACACACAGAATGGCTAGGTAAAATTTGCTTAAATATATTGTTCTACATAAAGAACGTCAGCCAAGGTCAGACCCCCACATTTTTACCACACCAAATCTGGCCCCCTTTGCAAAAAGTTTGGACACCCCTGCTCCACCCCACTCCCGCTCTGCTCTCTCCGGAAGTCCATGTCTCTCACTTTTCTCACTTCGTTCAACCAACGTAGTAACGCACGCCGTTACATCCTCAGTAACGGTAATGGCATTGCAAAGATGAGAAAAGTTATTAATTAGATTACTCACTACCGAAAAAAATAACAACACTGATTACAAAATGTTATTTTTCAAGCTATTTTAGTTGGTCCTTTTGGGGTTCTTCTGCAGATGTGCAGTTTCTCATTAAGCCCCCGAACTTTTTTAATTTGGGCGTTTTACCCTGGAAACCGTCACGCAACTGCTTTTGTTTCAACCCAGCCATAAAAAGAAGCTGAGTAATTATATTTATTATTTGAAATGTCTGTCATTTTTAGCTTAGAATCATTAATTAAGGTCTAATATTTAGTTGAAAAAAAAAAAAAAAGAAAAAAAGAATGACTTTAAAATATTACTCACTTATTTTAAACTTTTAAACAAATTACGTCACAATGAAAAAAATGGTGTCTGTAAAAAGGTCACAGATATCTACCTCATGCTATCGCTTAACTGTATTTTTTTGTTAACGTCTCATTTTCCTCAATATTCTAGATTATAAACGATCGATCCAAACAAAGAAAAATTGATAAAAAAAAGTTTAAAAGGGTGATTACATGAAAGAGAAAATCTCAACCACTCCTCGATGTCCGCGATTTCTATATCGCGACCCTTGTTATATGACCATGTTTCACTCATAAAATCCCCCCAAAATCCGGCTGAGGCCATTCACAGCTGTGTCACACTCGGTGAAAAATGCTACATGGAATTTTTGGATCGAAAAGAGGTAAGTGCGCGATAATATCTCGTTAAAATCGTGGCGTCTCTAATCATGCTCTCTCATGCTCTCACCTCCAGTCAGGGTTTTGCTGTTTAAAAAAAAAAAGCAATTTTTTTTTTTTTTAAATGCCCACCTGTTCAAATTTTATCTTCCCCCAGAAAATTGAGATTTTAAGCTTTCCAATGATGTATCACACATGCATATAGAACAAATTTGAGTTTGGCCAAATTGGGGGTCTCAGAGCGGAATTTCAAGTCACCTGAGCGTTTTCCGCCATATAGCATATACAGTTGTGGTCAAAAGTTTACATACACTTGTGAAGAACATAATGTCATGGCTCTCTTGAGTTTCCAGTTATTTCTACAACTCTGATTTTTCTCCGATAGAGTGATTGGAACAGATACTTCTTTGTCACAAAAAACATTCATGAAGTTTGGTTCTTTTATGACTTTATTATGGGTGAACAGAAAAAGTGATCAAATCTGCTGGGTCAAAAATATACATACATGGACCTGAAAAAGCATTGACTTGAACAAGTCAGGAAAGTCACTTGGAGCCATTTCAAAGCAGCCGGAGGTCCCAAGAGCAAAAGTGCAAACAATTGTTTGTAAGTATAAAGTGCATGGCACTGTTTTGTCACTTCCACGATCAGGAAGAAAACGCAAGCTATCACCTGCTGCTGAGAGAAAATTGGTCAGGAGGGTGAAGATTCAACCGAGAATCACCAAAAAGCAGATCTGCCAAGAATTAGAAGCTGCTGGAACACAGGTGTCAGTGTCCACAGCCAAGCGTGTTTTGCATCTCCATGGACTGAAAGGCTGCCGTGCAAGAAGGAAGCCCTTGCTCCAAAAGCGGCACCTTAAGGCTTGACTGAAGTTTGCTGCTGATCACATGGACAAAGATAAGACCTTCTGGAGGAAAGTTCTGTGGTCAGACGAAACAAAAATCGAGCTGTTTGGCCACAATGCCCAGCAATATGTTTGGAGGAGAAAAGGTGAGGCCTTTAACCCCAAGTACACCATGCCTACCGTCAAGCACGGTGGTGGTAGTATTATGCTGTGGGGCTGTTTTGCTACCAATGGAACTGGTGCTTTACAGAGAGTAAATGGGATAATGAAGAAGGAGGATTACCTTCAAATTCTTCAAGATAACCTAACGTTATCAGCCCGAAGATTGGGTCTTGGGCGCAGTTGGGTGTTCCAACAGGACAATGACCCCAAACACACATCAAAAGTGGTAATGGAATGGCTAAATCAGGCTAGATTTAAGGTTTTCGAATGGCCTTCCCAAAGTCCTGACTTAAACCCCATTGAGAACTGTGGACAATGCTGAAGAAACAAGTCCATGTCAGAAAGCCATCAAATTTAACTGAACTGCACCAATTCTGTCAAGAGGAGTGGTCAAAAATTCAACCAGAAGCTTGCCAGAAGCTTGTGGATGGCTACCAAAAGCGCCTAATTGAAGTGAAAATGGCCAAGGGACATGTTACCAAATATTAGCGCTGCTGTATGTATATTTTTGACCCAGCAGATTTGATCACTTTTTTTCTGTTCACCCATAATAAAGTCATCAAAGAACCAAACTTCATGAATGGTTTTTGTGATAAAGAAGTATCTGTTCCAATCACTCTATCAGAGAAAAATCAGAGTTGTAGAAATAACTGGAAACTCAAGAGAGCCATGACATTATGTTCTTCACAAGTGTATGTAAACTTTTGACCACAACTGTAAAACATATACATATACACATACTGTATATATTTTTAAAAATAAATGTTGGCAAATTTTGAGGATTTTCTTAAACAAAACGTAGTTTATTTTTTAATATTAATTATCAGGTCAATATCTATCCATTTGTTTTCATTTTTCATATAAACCAATAACACGTCTACTGAATGTAGGTCTATCATTATTCTTTAAAAGAAAAGGGTCTTTTTTTTCCCAATGTAATTAGAATGGGGATCAATTATTAGCGGATTTTTGCCAGCCCAGATTTCCTCTTATCCCATGCTGTCCATTTGACATGTTTCAATCAGGGTTATGAATACTGTAATTGAATTTTTTTTCCCTTTTTTTTTTTGAATGAGGATTCCCCCTGACCTGACAGTGACGATCTGTCCGCCATCCAGCGTGATGTCATTCATCTGCGCGATGAAGATGGCCGCCACTGCCTCATAGAGGGCCGTGCCGTCCATGTTGATGGTGGCGCCGATCGGCAACACGAAGCGTGTCACTCGTTTGTCGATCTTCAAATTCTCCTCCAGGCAGCGGAACGTCACCGGCAAGGTCCCGGCGCTGAACATTCAGAAAAATAGATGGACAGGTGGTGACGTCAAGACTGGCACAGAGACAAAATCACGCACAAAGTCCAACGGGAGCGCGCCTCCTCCTGACAGCTGGCGATCCGCCGTGTGTATTAGAGGAATTTGATTCCCGGCTTGGGCTAAGCTGGGGTCGTAATATAATTAGAGGAAACCTTGATAGGATTTCCCATTTGGATGCAAGTCATGTGCCAAAATAACAGTTTGGAACTACTGGACTTCTCCGCTCTGTTTGTGGGGAAGTCATTTGTTGCCATTGATAGACATCCAGAATGATTAAGTTTCAGTGCCATTGACTGCGGTAGACGTTATATCCATTTTGAAAATGGATATAACGTCTATCGTCATCAATGTCAACCAATGAGTTACAGTGCTGGCCAAAAGTATTGGCACCCCTCCAATTCTGTCAAATAATGCTCAATTTGTCCCAGAAAATGATTGCAATTACAAATGCTTTGGTAGTAATATCTTCATTGATTTTGCTTGCAATGAAAAAACACAAAATTGAATGGAGAAAAAAAAAAATCATTATTATTTTTCACAAAACTCCAAAAATGGGCCACACAAAAGTATCGGCACCCTTTGAAAAATCATGAGATGCTTCTTTAATTTGTGTAATTAACAGCACCTGATACCTGTGGCACATAACAGGTGGTGGCAATGACTAAATCACACTTGCGGGCAGTTATAATGGATTAAAGTTGACTCAACCTCTGTCCTGTTTACTTTTGTGTACCACATTGAGCATGGAGAAACGAAAGAAGACCAAAAAACTGTCTGAGGACTTCAGAAGAAAAATTGTGAGGAAACATTGGCAATCTCAAGGCTACAAGTCCATCTCCAAAGACATGAATGTGCCTGTGTCTACCGTGCGCAGTGTCACCAATACGTGTAAAGGCCATGGCACTGTGGCTAACCTCCCTAGATGTGGACGGAAAAGAAAAGTTGAAAATTAAACGAAAGATTTAAATGACAGGTTGTGCGGATGGTGAATAAAGAACCTCGACTAACATCCAAAAGGGAAGGGTTCAAGCTGTCCCGCAGTCCGAGGGTACAACAGTGTGAACCTATACTATCCAATGGCGTCTGAATGAAAAGGGACTCTATGGTAGGATACCCAGGAAGACCCCACTTCCGACCCAGAGACATAAAAAAGCCAGGCTGGAGTTTGCCAAAACTTAACAGAGAAAGCCAAAAACGTTTTGGAAGAATCTTCTCTGTTCAGATGAGACAAAAGTAAAGCTTTTTGAGAAAAGGCATCAACATAGATTTTAGGCCTTCAAAGAAAAAAACACGGTCCCCACAGTCAAACATGGTGGAGGTTCCCTGATGTTTTGGAGTTGCTTTGCTACCTCTGGCACTGGACTGCTTGATCGTGTGCATGGCATTATGAATCCTGAAGACTAACAACAAATTTTGCTGCATAATGTGAGAAAGCTGGGTCTCCGTCAAAGGTCATTGGTCATCCAGCAGGACAATGACCCAAAACACACTTCAAAAAGCACTAGAAAACTAGGCTAGCACTAGGTTTGAGGGAAAGCACTGGAGACTTCTAAAGTGGCTAGCAATGAGTTTAGACCGGAATCCCATGGAACACCTGTGGTGAGATCTGAAAATGGCAGTTTGGAGACGGCACCCTTCAAATCTCAGAGACCTGGAGAAGTTGGCCAAAAAAATGGTCAAAATTCCAGCAGAGCATTGTGAGAAACTCATTGATGGATATCGGAAGCGGTTGTTCGCAGTTATTTTGTCTAAAGGTTGTGCTACCAAGCACTGTATTAGGGTGAGAGTGCCAATACTTTTGTCTGGCCCATCTGGAGTTTTGTGTAAAATGATAATGATTTTTTTTTTTCATTCTCTTTTGTGTTTTTTCATTGCATGCAAAATAAATGAAGATATTACCACCAAAGCATTTGTAATTGCAATCATTTTCTGGGAGAAATTGAGCATTATCCGACAGAATTGCAGGGGTGCCAATACTTTTGGCCAGTACTGTAACTAAATTCAAAATAATGATTATTAAAATCAGAATGGATGGATGGCCGCATATTTTACCTTACGGTTCCATTACTGTGTTCTTTCCATGAGTGTAATGTAATGTAATGGGTGTTTTCATTCCAAGGTCTGAAATGTTTTAAAAACAAAATGATTAAAAACATTTAAAATAGCTATTTTTAATCGCTTCATGCCAGGGATGTCAAATTCATTTTGGTTATCAGAGTTACGGTTTCTTTCGCTGGGCCATTATGGCTGCATTGAGACCACAGGTCTTAGTATACAATTCAGATTTTTTGTCATGTTTGTCTTTTTTGCGTGACCGTTCAGACTTCAGTCTTTTCTCATTAAGCCCGTTCAAGTATTAAGCATGCGCACTTTGCAGTCCACCATGCATTGAGCAAACTGACTTGCATGTGCAGAAGCATAATGAAAAAAAGGAGGTTAGAAAGGTGAATATTATCTTTTTATTTCTTTAAAAATGTTTATTTTTTTATACTTTTAGAAAAGGAAAAATGACATGAACTCAATGCACATAATTTTCCTTTTCACAAAATGACGCCACGGAACATAACTGGTGCCCGGGTCTTTAGTTTGACACTTGTGCTTTAGGTGAAATTGTGTTAAATGCAGGGGCGTTACCGGGGGCGGGGCTGGGCAGTGCCCACCCACGGACACGCTCTCTCCACCCAAAGAAAAATGGATGTAGTATTAACGGCCAGAGGCGTAGCAAGTGTCCCCAGGGGCCCTAGGCAACAAGCAACATAGGGCCCTTCGAGCGTGTGCAAATAAGGGGGACAGTTGGACTTGGAGCAATAGAAGAAAGAGTATCAACACAAAAATACCACCATCGGATGCGGAGGTATATACATTTGTGTGAAATCAGTAGTCAGATTGGCCCTACGACCCACCAAATTCAAATTATTCCGTAAAAAAACACTGATTGGTGGACTACCGACCGAAATGAGTATTAAAATTGCTAATAAAATCGTTTAGGATTATTTTAGATGCATATATGTTATATTTTTCTTATAAACTAATCAACGAGGAAAACGGTAGACCCATTAATAGACATTTTTGGAAAAATCACCATTTCTTTAAATAGTCACATGAATAATGAGGTGGCCTGTGAAAAACTACCTAAAACAACTCGGCATGGACTTGCTAGAGAGAACTTGTTGAGTCACTCTTTAAACAGTCATGTGGTATCAATAGCTGATTGGACTTTCTTAAACATGGAAAATCTTCGTGACATGGTTAGAGCAGATTGGGATTGATGACAGAATCATTACATAATCTGCCAAATGATTCCATGGTATTGAAACACTCCCTACACTTGTTGCTGCGACAGTGCGGTAAAGCTGAATGTGCTAAATCTGTTGACCCTCTGGGGGCCCCTGCTGGCTGAGGGCCCTAGGCAATTGCCTGGTTTGCCTAATGGGATGCGACGCCTCTGCTGACAGCAGTCTGGGCACCACTTTTGGTATCCCATTCAAATAGTACTGATGTGTTCTAAGTTTTAACCTTTGCGTTGTTATCTCCTCTTTCACCTTAAAAAAAAAAAGGAAATGTTGGTTTTGTTCCTAAAGGGCGCTACACACATTTACGCATATTTGGATTTGTTTTTTATTTTTTTAAAAACATTTTATCAAAGTTTTCACCAGTGTTCACCTGGCTGTTGAGTTTGGTGAGCTTTGAAGCATTCTGATGGGGTCAAAGTAGGGCTCAAAGCATTGGCGGGACAAAGAATGACTGCTAGGGGGGGCGCTACATCGTGTATTTGGAATTTGTCTTTACACGGTATCAAAGATTGCATCTGTCTTGATCTGCCTGCCGATTTTGGAGCATTTTGAAGCATTCTATGGGGGTCAAATTGAGCTCAAAGGGGCTGCAGAACAAAGAATAACTATAATAATTATAATAAAATCGAGGAACCACAATAGGTTACCTAAAAAAAACATTGTCAGCTGCATGTCCATACTGTTCAGTTATGGATGTGTTCTAAGTAAAATAAAATCAAACAAACTTTTATCTGTTTAGACCTAATCACAACAACAGTTATCTCAAGGAGAAAACAAAACGTTTTAAGGTGCAGTAGCCCCGGTGGATTTCGACCTACTTGAGCATTGTAGCTTTTTTTTTTTTTGCCTACCCCCCCAGGTAAGACGAATGCCCACCCACACCTGGCATCCTGGTAACACCACTGATTGAATGTGTACACAATATCATTTGGAATCGACACAAGGCCTTTGAATTGAATTATGGCTGACTGTGCATCGTGTTGTTTTCCAAATAATCTTTACCATATTGTATGGTGATGAAATTGTTGATTTAGTTCTTACCTACTGGCCGTTCCGAGCGCGGTGATCCATGCCTGGAAGATTCCAGAGTAGAAGGTAAAGGGGCTCTTGCGGGTGATACCAAAGAATATGGCGGGCAGGATGAGGCCCCCGTGGATGAGCAGGCCCACCATGACGGTCACCATGTACATGCCCAGCTGCCGTGCCATCACTTCCAGGTCCCCGATGGCAGCGATCTTGCCCGCGATCAGAGAGGCGATCCCCACTGGAGAGTACCTGCCGCACAAAAACACGTTCGTACTCAAAATTTCGTTTATTTCAACCAGTTTCTCAAATTGTCGTCCGGGTCAGCTGCCGTGGTGGTTGTTTTCTCCGAAGCGTGCCGCACGCACTCTGATGGATGTCTTCCTCGGAAGATGCGTGTTTTTGTATACACAGGCGTCTGTGTTTAGCTGCCGGCTAATGTGTTTACACAGCGCGAGTGATGCGAACATGCACGCTTCCTCTGGTGACCAGCTGCATATCTTGGACATTTTTTGTGTGTCACGCCCCACTCTTCTTTATGAAGTTAAGTACAAATACACTGGTACATCGACTTTGAAGTTTCATTCCTTCTGTGACCCAACTCCTACGATATTTTCTTGCCACTTCATTTGGTGTTTGCTGTCATTTTCTGACAAAACCACCATTTTATTATGTTTTTAGCTCGCACTGTATTGAGTGAAAGCTTGCCAAGAACGTGTAACTTTAAGGGGCGTGGCTTAGTGACAGACTTCGGAATCTGGAGTCAGATTGGCTAGTTACTTCAGTGAAATCTATGACAACCACACCTTTATTGTGTTCAAAATAACTCCAAAATGAATATAAGACATTATTATCAAACTTGTAATATATATTAGTGATATTAAATGAAAGAGACTATTAGATTTGGGTTGTATGAGGTCAAAGGTCACAAGGGTCAGAAAAGGAATTTTGTGACAGCTCAATAAGGGTTGAGCCTGTTTAACTCATATTAGCAGGTGATATGATGAAAAGAGAAAGGGTCAAAAGTCACGGAGGTCAGAAATAAAGTGATGCTTTGAATTTGACAGCTTAGGCTGCAGACTGCTCTCAGAGTGATCTTCTAGTTTTCTGGATGAGCTCCTTTTGAAGGTTTCTTTGTACTTTTAAGATATTATCCCTTTCAATAAATGGCTAAGAGTGCATGGAAAGTCTACTACAACAACTAAATTTTAATAGCGTACCGCACGAATGCTATTTTTAGACCGCAAGGCTGCGTGACGTCAGCATCGTAAACCCGAAAAGGGGTGAACGTAGAAGCGCGCTCGCATACAAACCATGCATATACATACTGCTTGTTTTCTGCCGGTAATCTTTCACAAAAGAACATGCCGAGTAAACACTGCTGCTATGGAACTTGTAGAAATGACTCTAGACTTTACAACCATCAACATACGAAGAGTGTTTTGGTCATACGTTTCCCAAAGCCAAAAATTTAGAGGAAAAAATAAAAACAATGGATCAATTTGTGCGGATGTCCAAAAGACCAGTTTAACATCAGCAAGATGAAGCCATTAGCCTTTATATGCAGTAAACATTTTGTTGGGGGCCATGGTCCTACAGATGACAATCTGATCCATTGCCTACCACAGCCGGCCCCGAAAAGGTAAGCCATTTTGAGATATATATATATATATATATATATACACACAGTATATATATATCACAAAAATCATGTAGACTTATTTTTGTAAAATACGGATAATTAAATAAATTAGCCATGTTTGGCCTTGGTCTTTTTGCAGTAAGCCTGTTCATGCCTACAGGTAGGCTCTAGATTTAACAGCTTTACCTTTTCTGTTCAATAGAAACAACCTTAGTAAGGGGTAAGTATAAATAAAAAATTAATAGAATTAAGATTTGTTATGAAAGAAAAAATTTAAAGTGTTCGTTGGCTGTCACCAAGAAACATTTGCGATCACTACACAAAAATATTGGGGGTAATTTATATTAGCAATTGGTCAGAGACGTGAGAAAACCAGAGGATATAATTCATAACTAGCCCTGCAAGCAGGACTGAACGGGCCCTCGCGGTATGGCGCAACTCGGAGCTCAGGCAAAGTGGGACGGCACGCAGGTCAGGGCAGTCGACAACAGACAGATATCCGGGCAGATATATTGCATGTCTGAATGTTCAGAATTAGTGGCGAGACAAATTGGCGACAGTCATTATGACTTTCCTTTTGGACCCCTCTGCTTCAGCGAAACAAAATTGTTCATCAGGCACCTGAACACATGTCTTAAGGCTCTCCCGATTCAGGTTTGAGCAGGGGTCGCGTTAACCGAATATTTTCTGTCGTTGACCGATTTTTTAAAACGGTGACGGAAAAAACTGAAGTCCACCTGTCATTTTGACAGGTTGCAATTCACACCCCAGACCACAGGGTGGCGAGTGAGCATATTAATTAGCTATTGTCTCTCTTGATGCATGACGTCGTTGGCCTTACTCTGAAAAATGTCAAGGCAACTGAGTGTCCGAAGTTTCTTCAAAAAGCCCCAAAACGACGATGGTGTTGATAAAAGAGGTGATAAAACAGGGACTGCACAAGCGGGCACGCAATTCAAGTCCATGCGCACCAGGAGGAAGGTGTAAGACTCCGTTCAGGCCACAGCAGGTGAACTGTTAATTTCATTGTTCCATAATGTAGCCTACCTACTGGGGCCACAGTCAGCTGTTTTTGTCACTGCGGAGAAAAAGTTACATATTCATCTGCTTGATGTGTGATGGCACGGTGTGGATTCTCTGTTAAGCTTGTTCGGACAGAATGTTAATTTAAAATGAATGAAAACTAAATACTATTGAATATGTTGAAGCGGTATGCAATGTTAAGAGTCTTGTTAGCTCGAATTGCTGTGTCCAGCTGCTGTAGCTCTGCTGCTCTCTGTGAACTCTCTATTCAAGCCGGAACGCGCGCGGCTCTTAAGTGTCTCTGTCACGTGACTGTGTCGTAGCCGCTAACGCGCTCGGCCAAATGGACACACAAGTACGGAAGGTGAATTATGCCAAACAAAGGGTCACCACAATGTCATTATCATCATTTTAAAAATTTAAGTGACGGGTAAAAATAGATTATGACCGGATATTTATGACCCTGTCAGTCAAAATGGCAGACGACGCAAAAGTCTAGCGCAACCTCTGGGTTTGATGTCAATTGATTTTTGTCCCCGAGAAGCAGGAGCCTTTCTCGTTAATTAAAAGGGTGTTTCCTGTTCCCACTAGGGGGCGCCAGGCATAATGGGTAATATTTCAATAAGGTCATGTGCAGGTTGAAATATCTCACATTCATGCCAGATATGAAAAAGATTGCACCTTCAATCAGGAAGTTATTAGTCATTTACTGAATTGGCGTGTTGTCAAAAATACGCCGCATTTGCTCCCCTTGCCCAGGTCAGGCCCGTGGATGAAATGTCACCATTTTGATAACCTAACATCTCATATTTGTCATGAACAGTCTGACCAATTTTGAGGAGCATTCAACTTACTGCCTCGGCGTAATGGTCTCAAACGTGCATGCTGGTTTTTGACTAAAATGCCATGTTCTGCAAGATTCAATCCATAATACCCGATTTCCTGTTGGGTTTGGAATATGGGTGCAAGAGACTTTTTGGAGCAGTTTTGCACAACGTATCCACTCCCCAAATTTCATCACTCTACGTCGAAAAAAACTAATAGGAAAGGCCTTTTTGAAAGATTGAAGGGGGCGCCACTGAGCCATTTTATTACATCTTTTCGCAATGTTGCTAAATTCATGAAATTTACATGAAGCCGCATGTATGTGCATATTTTAGTGAGTTTTCGAGCATGTTCAGACCTTGAAATTGGCCATTTTGAGACAAAATGCCGAGGGTCTTTTCACTTTCCTGTTTGGGGACTGGTACATCAACGAAAACTCAATATTTTTTATCAGATACCTAAAGACATGTCTTAAGGCTCCCCTGATGCAGGTTTGAGGTCAATTAATTTTTTTCCCAAGGAGGAGGAGCCTTTCTCGTAAAAAAGGCAGTTTCCTCTTCCCACAAGGGGGCGCCAGGCCTAATGGAAACTATTTCAATGCAGTCGTGTTCAGGTTAAGACACCTTACACGCATGCCAAATATGAAAAAGATTGCACCGTGTATCAGGAAGTTATTAGTCATTTACTGAAATTGGCGCGTTGCCAAAAAAAAAACACCCGACTTTGGTACCCTGCCCAGGTCAGGCCCGTGGACGAAAACTCACCATTTTCAGAACTTCATATCTCATATGTCTCATGAAGCCTTACACCAATTTTGAGGAAGATCCAACGTACTGGCTGGGCGCAATGGTCTGAAACGTGCATGCTGGTTTTCCACAAAAATGGCATGTTTTTCAACATTCAATCCAAAATACCCGATTTCCTGTTGGGTTTGGAATATGGGTGCTGCAGACTTTTTGAAGCGGTTCTGGACAACGTATCCACTCCCCAAATTTCATCACTCTACGTTGAAATACATCAAAGGAAAGGCCATTTTTAAACTTGCAAGGGGGTGCCACTGAGCCATTTCTTGATTTTTTTTTTTTTTAAACGTTGCTAAATTATCGAAATTTACGCGAAGCCGCATGTATGTGCAAATTTTGGTGAGTTTTTGAGCATGTTCAGGCCTTCAAATTTGCCATTTTCATTTGCCATGGGAAAAAAAAAAAAAAAAATCCTTCGAAGAACAATAGGGCCTTCGCACGCGAAGTGCTCGGGCCCTAATAAAGATGGCACATGGTGGTAAAGGATAGCTTGTTGAAACAAGAGAATGTCATTGTCATTGGCGTCAGGCGATGCACACAAGAAAAAGGTGTCGATAAAAAAGCTACCTCTGGATCAGGTCAGCTCTTTTTCCCGTCTTTTTCAGCCCTCGACACTCAAGCCATCTCTTTAACTGAACATTTGTATGTTCTTCCACATCTTTACCAGTGAATTTGGAACCAGGGTCATCATTTTCGGACAGAATTGGTAGGTTGAGCTCAATAAACATCACGTTCGTACAGTATTTATATGCATCGAGCATGAGGGACAAACGTGAGTTTGACCCCCCCTAGCAACAGTTGCTAACGTCATGAATATTAATGAGCAAAGGTGACATGCTACGTGCGGTACGCTATTGGCGTTGATCAGACGCACTTGAAATGGGGTCAGGTGAGTGCCGAGTCCCATTCAACGTGAATTTGAAGGGGATTGTTTATTCTGAACAACACTATATCCCTAGTAAAGGAGGCTGCGCATACATGGGCAACATGTTACATAATGTTAGTTATTAACCTTCTTGAACATTTCTAGAGTTTCCATATCCCAATTCTGTCCCTTTTTTTTTTTTTTTTTTTTTAAGTTGGACAAAGCATGGATAATGTTATTTTTGTACTTCTAGCTACTTGTTCTTAACTCATTTACCACTATTAGCAGCAATAAACGTCCAATCCTTTTGAAATGGGAGGGGTGCCAACGATCGAATGATCCCTGTCGTCCCTCCAGTTCAAATGATTGGACATCTATCGCCATCAATGGCAGCATGAGTTTACTACAGGGCATAATTACTTTTGCCAATACTGCTGAGTGGTTCCATTGCGAAGATGTTCCATGTGGTCCCCTTGGGATGAAGTCAACATTGTTCCTACTCCCCCAACATGTGTGCATACCAGAGAGTCCAGGAGCCCATCTGTGCACGTCCTTCACACAGAGCCCCCCCCAAAGCCACCCTTGATGCTGCTGCCGGTTTCCCACAGTGCGCCTTCTCTGTCACTGTCAGCGGCCGCCATGTGCGTTTTCTCCGCCGTGTCAAAATAGCGCAAGTGAGCCAAAGCAGAGATGTGTGTTTTGGCGTCGGAATGATTAATATGAGAAAATAAACCCATTTAGATCATTTTTTTCCTGTGAAATGCAAACTAAAACTATTCATTATAAGAGAGGTGGTGTAAAAGGAAGCCACTGACCACATGATCATGGACACCATGGTCATGATGATCTCGTTGAGGATGTTGAAGAATTCACACATGACTTTGCCGCGCTCGCCCATCCTGCCCATGCAGATGCCAAAGGTGATGAAGAAGCCGATTAAGCCTGAACACACGCAAGCAGACCTTATGAAACAAAGAACAGAACAACAATTTTTACCTCCACCACTAGGTCAAACCTATGGAAGGCAGAGGTTATGTATTCGCTCCCATTTGTATGTAGGTTTGTGTGGTACGAAAAAGTATCTGAACCTTTAGGAATTTCTCACATTTCTGCATAAAATCGCCATCTAAAGTGATCTGATCTTTGTCAAAATCACATAGATGAAAAAGCAGTGTCTGCTTTAACTAAAA
Source organism: Corythoichthys intestinalis (assembly GCF_030265065.1). Taxonomy (NCBI): domain Eukaryota; kingdom Metazoa; phylum Chordata; class Actinopteri; order Syngnathiformes; family Syngnathidae; genus Corythoichthys; species Corythoichthys intestinalis. Next base: position 27,433,089 of record NC_080410.1, on the reverse strand, counting down.
CCACCCAAAAATGTATAGGTTTTCATATTTTTAATGAGGATAGCATGTAAACAATGACAGAAGGTGGAAAAAGAAGTAAGTGAACCCTCTGCCTAAGGAGACTTAAAGAGCAATTGAAACCATTTTTTAACAATTTAAGTCAAGTACGTGTCCAATCACTAATGAGTGGTTTACTTTGAAGCTGCCCTGCCCACTATAAAATGCACACCTGGTAAGAATTGTCTTGATGAGAAGCATTGTCTGAAGTGCATCATGGCTCGGTCAAAAGAGCTGTCTGAAGACCTGCTATCAAGGATTGTTGATTTGTATAAAACTGGGGAAGGATACAAAACCATCTCTAAAAGTCTGAATGTTCATCAATCGACAGTCAGAGAAGTTGTCTACGAATGGAGAGAGTTTGGCACTGGTGCTTCTCTCCCAAGGAGTGGCCGTCCACCAAAGAGGACGCCAAGAGTTCAGTCCAGAATACCCAGAGAGGTAAAAAAGAACTGTAGCGTATCTGCTGAAGACTTACCTAAATCACTGGCACAGTCCAATATCTCTGTGCACACATCAACTATATGTAAAACTATGGCCAAGAATGGTGTTCATTCCACGGAGGAAGCCACTGCTGTCTAAAAAAAACATTGTTGCTCGTTTAATGTTCACAAAAAGGCACTTGGACATGCCACAGAAGTTTTGGAAAAATATTTTTTGGACTGATGAAACCAAAGTTGAATTGTTTGGGAGTAACACACAACGTCGCGTGTGGAGGAAAAATGGAAAAGCTCACCAACATCAACACCTCATCCCCACTGTGAAGCATGGTGGAGGGAGCATCATGATTTGGGGCCGTTTTGCTCCCTCAGGGCCTGGACAACTCGCAGTCATTCATGGAAAAATGAATTCAAAAGTTTATCAGGATGTTTTGCAGGAAACCTGAGTCCGTCTGTCAGACAGTTGAAGCTAAAAAGAGGATGGATGCTGCAACAATACTATGATCCAAAACACAGGAGTAAATCAACTTCAGAATGGTTTCAGAAGAACAAATTACGCATTCTGCAGTGGACAAGTCAAAGTCCAGACTTGAACTCCATTGAAATGCTGTGGCATGACCTGACAGCAAGACAGCAATTCATGCCAGACATCCCAGGAATCTGACTGAACTAGAGCAGTTTTGTCGGCAAGAATGGACCAAGATTAGTCCTGATCGAAGTGCCAGATTGATCTGCAGCTACAGGAAGCGTCTGGTTGAAGTTATTGCTGCCAAAGGGGGGGGCAATATATTAAATGTGATGGTTCACTTACTTATTTTCCTCCTTCTGTCATTGTTTACATGCTATCATCATTAAAATGTGAAAACCTATAAATGTTTGTGTGGTTTTAGCTAAAGCAGACAGTGTTTTCATCTGTTTGAGTTTGACAAAGATCACATCACATTTGATGGTGAATTTATGCAGAAATGTGAGAAATTCCGAAAGGTTCAGATACGTTTTCATACCACTGTAATTCAGTGTATAAAGGGAACATTATGACATTTGCAGTATAGGTTTTTAATGTGAAACGGCAGAGGTGATTACATTTTGGTGTAATGAGGTCAAAGGTCACTGAGGGTAGGAAATGATTTTGGCAAAACTTAACGGATTAGCCTATTTAACTCAAATTCGCGGGCTAATTGATATGATGCGAAGAGAAGGGTAAAAGCAGAAAATATGAAATGCTTTGAAGGTCTGCTCACTCTGAGTGCTTTTCAAGTCACTCTTGATTTTGCTAAACATTTGAGGTGTAACGATTCATTTATCTGGATCAATACATGGATTAGTTAAAGAGAAAGACAAAACCTTTATCATGTGCATCAAAAAGCAAAAAGAATCTTTGTTCTTAATCAAGAATCTTAATAAGTTAAAACTAGGGCTGTCAAACGATTAAAAATTGTTAATCGAGTTAATCACAGCTTAAAAATTAATTAATTGTAATTAATCGCAATTTAAACCATCTATAAAATATGCCATATTTTTCTGTAAATTATTGTTGGAATGGAAAGACACAAGACGGATATATACTGTACATTCAAATACTGTACATAAGTACTGTATTTGTTTATGATAACAATAAATCAACAAGATGGCATTAACATTATTAACATTCTGTTAAAGCGATCCATGGCTAGAAAGACTTGGAGTTCTTAAAAGATAAATTTTAGTACAAGTTATAAAAATTTTATATTAAAACCCCTATTAATTTTTTCATTTTAATAAAATTTGTAAAATTTTCAATCAAAAATAAACTAGTAGCTCGCCATTGCTGATGTCAATAATTACACAATGCTCATGGTGCTGAAACCCATAAAATCAGTCGCGCCCAAGCGCCAGCAGAGGGCAACAAAACACCAAAAAACACACGTAACAAGTGGACATGACACTGTGCTGTCATTTTAATCTGTTTGAGCGGGGCGTGTGCGATAAATGCGTCAAATATTTTAACGTGATTAATTTTTTAAATTACCGCCCGTTAACGCGATAATTTTGACAGCCCTAGTTACAGTGGGGAGAACAAGTATTTGATACACTGCCGATTTTGCTGGTTTTCCCACTTGCAAAGCATGTAGAGGTCTGTAATTTGTATCATAAGTTCTCTTCAACTGTGAGGGACGGAATCTAATACAAAAAAAACAGAAAATCACGTTGTATGATTTTTAAATAATAAATTTGCATTTATGAAATAAGTATTTGATACATCACAAAAATAGAACTTAATATTTGGTACAGAAACCTTTGTTTGCTATTACAGATACTAAATGTTTCCTGTAGTCTTGACAAGGTTTGCACACACTGCAGCAGGGATTTTGGCCCACTCCTCCATGCAGATCTTCTCCAGAGCCTTCAGGTTTCGGGGCTGCTGCCGGGCAACACGGACTTTCAGCTCCCTCCATAGATTTTCTATCGGGTTCAGATCTGGTGACTGGCTAGGCCACTCCAGGACCTTAAGATGCTTCTTACGGAGCCAGTCTTTAGTTGCCTTGGCTGTGTGCTTTGGGTCGTTGTCATGCTGGAAGACCCAGCCACGACCCATCTTCAGGGCTCTCACTGAAGGAATGAGGTTGTCAGCCAAGATCTGGCGATACATAGCCCCATCTATCCTCCCCTCAATACGGTGCAGTCGTCCTGTACCCTTGGCAGAGAAGCAGCCCCAAAAAATGATGTTTCCTCCTCCATGTTTCATGGTTGGGATGGTGTTCTTGGGGTTGTACTCATCCTTCTTTTTCCTCCAAACACGACGACCTGAGTCTAGACCAAAAAGTTCAATTTTGGTCTCATCCGACCACATGACCTTCTCCCATTGCTCCTCTGAATCATCCAGATGGTCAGTGGCAAACTTCAGACGTGTCTGGACATGCACTGGCTTCAGCAGCGGGACCTTGCGTGCGCTGTAGGATTTTAATCAATGACGGCGTAATGTGTTTCCGATGGTTTTCTTCGAGACTGTGGTTCCAGCTCTCATCAGGTCACTGACCAGGTCCTGCCGTGTAGTTCTGGGCTGATCCCTCACCTTCCTCATGATCAGTGATGCCCCACGAGGTGAGATCTTGCATGGAGCCCCAGAACGAGACAGACTGACCGTCAACTTGAACTTCTTCCATTTTTTAATAATCGCTCCAACAGTTGTTACCTTCTCACCAAGCTGCTTGCTTATTTTCCTGTAGCCCATCCCAGCCTTGTGCAGGTCTATTATTTTATCCCTGATGTCCTTACACAGCTTTTTGGTCTTGGCCATTGTGGAGAGGTTGGAGTTTGTTTGAGCATGTGAACAGGTGTCTTTTATACAGGTAACAAGTTCAAACAGGTGCAGTTACTTGGAGAACGTGGAGAACAGGAGGGGTTCTTAAAAAACAACTGAGAGCCGAAATATTTACTAGTTGGTAATGTATCAAATACTTATTTCATGCAGTTAAATACAAATTTATTATTTAAAAATTATACAATGTGATTTTCTGGATTTTTGTATTAGATTCCGCCCCTCACAGTTGAAGAGAACTTATGATGCAAATTACAGACCTCTACATGGCTTGCAAGTGGGAAAACCAGCAAAATCGGCAGTGTATCAAATACTTGTTCTCCCCACTGTAAAACGTCCCAAATTTCATTTTTTGGATATGTAACTGGAACCCAAATTGCCGGAGCTTGACTTCAAGGCCTAGTCATGGCGGAGAGGGTTTACAGTTTCATGGGCTGAGGATGGCATCGCTGCTTTTTTGCAGATGATGTGGTCCTGTTTGTGTCATCAGCCTGTGACCTGCAGCACTCACTGAACCGGTTTGCAGCTGAGTGTGAAGCAGCGGGGATGAGGATCAGCACCTCCAAATCTGAGGCTCATGGTTCTCTGCAGGAAACCGGCGGATTGCCCTCTCAGGGTAGGGAATGAGGTGCTGCCTCAAATGAAGGAGTTCAAGTATCTCAGAGTCTTGTTTACGAGTTAAGGAACAATGGAGCGTGAGATTGGACGGAGAATCAGGGCAGCAGGAGTGGTATTGCAGTCGCTTTATTGCACTGTTGCAATGAAGAGGGAGCTGAGCTGAGAGGAAAAGCTCTCCATCTACAGGTCATGACCGACAAAACATGATCGTGGGTACAAGCGGCCGAAACGGGTTGTCTCAGGTGAATAGCTGGCGTCTCACTTAGAGACAGGGTGAGAAACGCTGCTACTCGCGAGAGGCTCAGAGTCTAGTTGCTTCCCCTTCACGTAGAAGGGAGTCAGCTGATGTGGTTCAAGCATCTGGTGTGGATGCCACCAGGGCGCCTACCTAGGGAGGTGTTCCTGACACGTCCAGCTAGAAGGAGACCTCGGGGCAGGCCCAGGACTAAGTGGAGGGATTATACAGTATCTCGACACTGGTTTGGGAGTGCCTCGTGATCCCCCAGTCAGAGCTAGTTAATGTGGCCAGGGAAAGGGAAGTTTGCTGAAACTGCTGCGCCTGCGAACTGACTTCGGATAAGCAGTTAAAATGGATGGATGGAAAATCCTGATAACTATAGTAATGAAAAAGATAATGTTTTAACACAAAAAATGACACCACTTGCAAGTGCAGCTATTGTGTGACAAACGTGACATTAGTTACACCACGCGCGTACAGCACATAGTGTAAATGCCGTTAACCCTCCTGTTACGTGATTTGTTTCCAGGTGTTTGACCCAATGTCAATGTCAATGGCAATGAGCGTTAAATGTATCAGAAACTGAATTTTTAAAAATCTAATTGTAAGCATGTGTCCACTAACTTTCCTTAAGCCAAGCAGAACACATTTTATATTCGGAAAATACCTTTTTTTTTTTTTTTTTTTTAAACAAAAAGTTGGGTCAATTTGACCTCTATGACTAAATATTCTAAGATATAATAACCCCACGAATAACTTCACTGCAACATATGTGTTAAACCTTTCCATTATTAAAAATGAAACTATTCAAAATAGGAAAAAAAGGGGCTCAATTTGAACACTGTGAATATACACATCCAAATGAAAAAAAATATCACAAATATCCATTTCACATTAGAAGATACAGTATGTTAAAATTTAAATGCATTTTAAAAACGTATTTAAAATTCAAAACGGGTCAATTTGACCCCTCGACGTAACAGGAGCAGCTGATTACGATACCTGTAAAGCGTTGCTAATAAAACGCACAAATTCTTTGGTTCTGTACCTATTCAGTATGTCTCTGTCTTGCTCATTTCTCTGTCTGAGACTGAGCATGTACACTGCTGGGCAAAAGTATTGGCACCCCGGCAATTCTGTCAGATAACGCTCATTTCTCCCAGAAAATGATTGCAATCACAAATACTTTGGTAGTAATATTTTCATTTATTTTGCTTGCAATGAAAAAACACAAAAACTGATGTGGAAAAAAATGAAATCATTATCATTTTACACAAAACTAAAAAATGGGCCAGAGAAGAGTATTGGCACCCTTTGAAAAATCATGTGATGCTTCTCTGATTTGTGTAATTAAGAGCACTTGTTACTTACCTGTGGCACATAATAGGTGGTGGCAATAACTAAATCACACTTGCAGCCAGTTAACCCTTGAGAGTCGAAGGACGGCGCGTCCTCAGCGCACGTCGTCTTTGAAGCGCCCTCACGTTTTAATTACGTCACCCACATGCCGTTGGTTGGTCTCGTTTTAAAGTGCGGAAGTTGCGGTTTACTCTCGTTATTATTTGAAGTCAATCGACCAACTAAAACGTGAGATATTGTCATTTAAGTTTTATAGTTTTATTGTCCTCTCAAAAAAACATTAAAACGCTGCATGGATCATTTGTTTATGTCTATATTTCCATCATTTCTTGTCCTTTTTCAAAACGGAAGCTCCATGAAAAAAACACAAATCAAACGAACCCTTTCGAAGTCACAGTGGAAGCACAAAATGTTTTTTTTTTTTTTTAATAAATATAACTGCCGTGCGAGGTTCCACCGAACGAGAGGGAGGAGTGTTCTGAAGCAGCGAGGTGGCGAGCGAAGGCCGTTTGGATCGAGCAGCGACTTTTTGTGACTTTGAGAATGAACGGAAAACTGAATTTAGCGCAAGCAATTGTGCTTTTTGATCAACTTGAGGAAGAGGATGGTCCAAATTCGTCATCATCGTCTTCTTCGGAAGAGTCCTCGAGTGAAGATAGTGATGGATTTGAACACGTGGGTGACGCCATCGACGAGCAGAGGTAAGCCAACTCACTTTTTTTTTTTAATGCTGAAAAAGTTTCTTTTGAAAGTTTCTTTTGATATTGCAAGACAAAGTTAATTTTGATGCAATATAAGTGTGTGTTTGTGTATATAATAATGTGCATATCAGATCAAAGTCGTAAGTGCACTGTGTGTATCCCAGGCAGGAATTTATCATTTGTGGTGTTCTTCTTTCTATATGAAGATTAGGGATGTAGCACATATTCAGCTATGGTATTCTTTCTATTGTCATACATATAGATTTCCATTATTTATTGCTGTATATATTTTTATTTTATACTTTATTATTTTCATAAATACTAACTTTTTTCATGTACATTTATAGTGACAATGAAAGTAAAGTGAAATGAAAATGGAAGGGTGGAAAGAGGACCGACACCCCATGGAAGTGTGGTCTGTGTGATGTAGCCTTGTGTCTAATTCCAGGACGAAACTGCTTTTCGGAGTGGCATGCCTGAAAAAATTTTAACTTGTTTATTGTAACTATTTTTGAAAATACTTTTTTCCCCAATGTTATATATATATATTTTTTTCCCCACAATCAGTCTTCTCAATTTGTGTATATAAATGTGTGTTCAAGAAGCTTGATTGTGTGTACATAGTTTTCATCAGGTGATGGGCCGCAATACCTAAACTCATAAAGAGATGGCCTCTAAACACTTTTTGTGTTAGATGGTATATATTTTTTCACTGTTCTTCACTGTTTGGTCTGCTGTTTATAACCTGTTTTGACTAGAGCATGTATAAAGGCAAAAAACGCCTATGGCTATACCTGTTGTATATGTTGAATTGTCAAATATAAGACTATTTATTCTAAATTTTTTGGGTTGAATGTTCATCCTAACATGTTGAATAAATATTACAAAGTTTCAAAACGGTTCGTTACGCATGTTTGGTTGTCAATTGGACATCAATATTAAAAATTTTGACAAAACAATTTTGGAATTTTGGGTCTTATTGGGCCCAAAATGATGATTTATAATTGGTCAGTGAAGGAAACAACAGTTTGGACATGAAGTTCAAGGTGTCACAAAAAAAGGGACCAAACCAGGCCATCGTAAACAATTCTTTCTTTGAAATATAAAGGCAACTTCAAAGGCATGCAAAATCAGACAAAATAGGCCCAGACCTTAAAGGGTTAAAATGGATTAATGTTGACTCAACCTCTGTCCTGTGTACCATATTGAGCATGGAGAAAAGAAACAAGACCAAAGAACTGTCTGAGGACTTCAGAGGCAAAATTGTGAGGAAACATGGGCAATCTCAAGGCTACAAGTCCATCTCCAAAGACCTGAATGTTCCTGTGTCCGTGCGCAGCGTCATTAATAAGTGTAAAGCCCATGGCACTGTGCCTGACCTCCCTAGATGTGGACGGAAAGGAAAAATTGACGAGAGATTTCAACGAAAGATTGTGCGTATGGTGGATAAAGAACCTCGACTAACATCCAAACAAGTTCAAGCTGCAGTCCGAGAGTACAACAGTGCCAACCCATACTATCTGTCGGCGTCTGAATGAAAAGGGACTCTATGGTAGGATACCCAGGAAGACCCAGAGACATAAAAAAGCCCGGCTGGTGTTTCCCAAAACTTACCTGAGAAAGTCAAAACCATTTTGGAAGAATGTTCTCTGGTCAGATGAGACAAAAGTAAAGCTTTTTGGGAAAAGGCATCAACATAGAGTTTACAGGAAAAAAACGAGGCCTTCAAAGAAAAGAACACGATCCCCACAGTTAAACATGGTGGAGGTTGCCTGATGTTTTGGGGTTGCTTTGCTACCTCTGACACTGGACTGCTTGACTGTGTGCATGGCATTATGAAGTCTGAAGACTACCAACAAATTTTGCAGCATAATGTAGGGCCCAGTGTGAGAAAGCTGGATTTCCCTCAGAAGTCATGAGTCTTTCAGCAGCACAATGACCCAAAACACACTTCAAAAAGCACTAGAAAATGGTTTGAGATTAAGCACTGGAGACTTCTAAAGTGATTCCAGACCTGAATCCCATAGAACACCTGTGGAGAGATCTGAAAATGGCAGTTTGGAGAAGGCACCATTCAAATCTCAGAGACCTGGAGCAGTTGACCAAAGAAGAATGATCTAAAATTCCAGCAGAGCATTGTAAGAATCTTCATTGATGGATACCAGAAGCGGTCATTTATTTTGTTATGCTACGAAGTATTAGGCTGAGGGTGCCAATACTTTTGTCCGGCCCATTTTTGGAGTTTTGTGTAAAATGATAATGATTTTTTTTCATTCTTTTTTTTTTTTTGTGTTTTTCTTTGAAAGCAAAAATAAATGAACATACTACTACCAAAGCATTTGTAATTGAAATAATTTTCTGGGAAAATTGAGCATTATCTGACAAAATTGCAGGTGTGCCAATACTTTTGGCCAGCAGTGTATAGGCCATTGATGTAGCACAGTCTTGCAAATACTGTATCATTGTCCAAAAAATCAATATCTTTTGTGTTGTCATTAAATTTTTGATTAACTCACTTCATGTTAGTAATGATGGTGATGGTGATAATTGCAATATGCTCACCAAGGACATTCATGCCCCATTTATATTCAAGTTTCTTCTTGCCGACAATAATCGGTTCCGTTTGGTTTGGGGCCACCACCGCCGTTTGTTTCAGTACTGTCTGGACCTAGGGGCAAAGTTGAAATCCGGTTAATTCATGAAAAGATGATGGCTTGCCGGCAGACTTTCGGGGTCTAAGCTACCTGCTGAAAGCACGCCTGCACCAAGTTTTCAGGGAAGAGGTTGCGGATGAGATCCAGGAAGGCATCCAGGCTGCTGACTTCCTGGCTCTTAGGTGGGCCGGAGGGAGCACCAGTACCACCGCCGCGGAGCTTGGGATTTCCAGGGTGAATGCTGAGCACAAGGATGACGCCTAGGATGGCGGCAATGATGGTGGTGGTCATGTAGTAGACCATAGCTCTGCTGCCCATTCGGCCGCTAGAGCGAGCGTCCAGACCGGCCAGACCTGAAAAGAATATTTTGTTATTGCCGAGATTTTCCTGGCTGTTACGTGCAGGAGCTCTATTATTAGGGACCTGTGATGAGGCTGGAGATGATGAGGGGCAGGATGAGCATCTTAAGCATCCTCATGAGGATTTCGCCAGGGAAGGAGATGGTGGTGAGGGCTGAGCTTTCCGTCACCTTCATGTAGCGAAGCAGCATGCCAAATACCGCTCCCATAACCACACCTGCCATGCCATTACAACAAAGGAAGATTGTCAAGATTATTTATGATACGCTCACAGACTGACTGGGCATTGTCAAAAGTATTGGAAATACATTCTAACTAACTGGCTGTCAATGACGATGATAGACGTCCAAATATCTATCACTGTCAATGGCGGCTAAACAATTAACAAAAAAAATATTGTATATATAGGTAGAACTAGAAGGACTACTTTTAGTTCAATATATATGTATATACAGTATATACAGTGCCTTGCAAAAGTATTCGGCCCCCTTGAATCTTGCAACCTTTCGCCACATTTCAGGCTTCAAACATAAAGATATGAAATTTAATTTTTTTGTCAAGAATCAACAACAAGTGGGACACAATCGTGAAGTGGAACAACATTTATTGGATAATTTAAACTTTTTTAACAAATAAAAAACTGAAAAGTGGGGCGTGCAATATTATTCGGCCCCTTTACTTTCAGTGCAGCAAGTGGAGTGACAGAAGTTCAGTGAGGATCTCTGAATGATCCAATGTTGTCCTAAATGACCGGTGATGATAAATAGAATCCACCTGTGTGTAATCAAGTCTCCGTATAAATGCACCTGCTCTGTGATAGTCTCAGGGTTCTGTTTAAAGTGCAGAGAGCATTATGAAAACCAAGGAACACACCAGGCAGGTCCGAGACACTGTTGTGGAGAAGTTTAAAGCCGGATTTGGATACAAAAAGATTTCCCAAGCTTTAAACATCTCAAGGAACACTGTGCAAGCCATCATATTGAAATGGAAGGCGCATCAGACCACTGCAAATCTACCAAGACCCGGCCGTCCTTCCAAACTTTCTTCTCAAACAAGGAGAAAACTGATCAGAGATGCAGCCAAGAGGCACATGATCACTCTGGATGAACTGCAGAGATCTACAGCTGAGGTGGGAGAGTCTGTCCATAGGACAAAAATCAGTCGTACACTGCACAAATCTGGCCTTTATGGAAGAGTGGCAAGAAGAAAGCCATTTCTCAAAGATATCCATAAAAAGTCTCGTTTAAAGTTTGCCACAAGCCACCTGAGACACACCGAACATGTGGAAGAAGGTGCTCTGGTCAGATGAAACCAAAATGGAACTTTTTGGCCACAATGCAAAACGATATGTTTGGCGTAAAAGCAACACAGCTCATCACCCTGAACACACCATCCCCACTGTCAAACATGGTGGTGGCAGCATCATGGTTTGGGCCTGCTTTTCTTCAGCAGGGACAGGGAAGATGGTTAAAATTGACGGGAAGATGGATGCAGCCAAATACAGGAACATTCTGGAAGAAAACCTGTTGGTATCTGCACAAGACCTGAGACTGGGACGGAGATTAATCTTCCAACAGGACAATGCTTCTAAACATAAAGCCAAATCTACAATGGAATGGTTCAAAAATAAACGTATCCAGGTGTTAGAATGGCCAAGTCAAAGTCCAGACCTGAATCCAATCGAGAATCTGTGGAAAGAGCTGAAAACTGCTGTTCACAAACACTCTCCATCCAACCTCACTGAGCTCGAGCTGTTTTGCAAGGAAGAATGGGCAAGAATGTCAGTCTCTCGATGTGCAAAACCTATAGAAACATACCCCAAGCGACTTGCAGCTGTAATTGGAGCAAAAGGTGGCGCTACAAAGTATTAACGCAAGAGGGCCGAATAATATTGCACGCCCCACTTTTCAGTTTTTTATTTGCTAAAAAAGTTTAAATTATCCAATAAATTTTGTTCCACTTCACGTTTGTGTCCCACTTGTTGTTGATTATTGACAAAAAATTAAATTTTATATCTTTATGTTTGAAGCCTGAAATGTGGCGAAAGGTTGCAAGGTTCAAGGGGGCCGAATACTTTTGCAAGGCACTGTATATACGTAAATATATTCAATCTAACTATTGGGGAAAAAATGTTTTGCTCCATTTTAAATGGTATTTTTTTAAATATTACCTGTTATTAATTTTCATCTACAGTCAATAAGTTAAAAAAAAGTCTTTTAACTTAAATAAATTCATCTTAATTCAAAACTTAATTTTCCTGGTTTATATTTAAATATTCAAAAGTCTCTTTAGATTTTGTTTTGCTCAGTAGAAAAAAAACATGTCAATGAATCTTTTTGTGATTTAAACTTCAATTAAATAAAGATTTTGACAACTGATTTCTAAATTACGCAAAGATGCAAAAAGCAATATTGGAGGAATTCATTCATACACTAGATACATTTTGAAACTTTTTTAGTTTCCCATTAAAAATGAATGGGCAAGTTTTTGGCAAATTTCCGGGGGACCGTAAATTTTTTTCAAAATTCGGTATTCAACTTTTATGCCCAACACCATCCCGGAATTTTTAATGCCTATTTGTGCGATTTGGTCAAAAATTGAAGGACTAGATACATTTTGAAACTTTCTTTGTTTCCCGTTAGAAATGAATGGGCAAATTTTTGGCAAATTACCGGGAAACTGTACATTTTTTCAAAAAAAATTTCTCTGTGACTTTTATGCCCCTCCCCGTGCCAGAATTATTGATGCCAAAATTGTGTGTTTTGGTCAAAAGTTGAAGGAGGAAATACATTTTGAAACTTTTCTTTTTTCCCATTAAAAATGAATGGGAAGTTTTTTGGCAAATTTCCGGGGAACCATACTTTTTTCCCAAATTCTAAATACAACTTTTATGCCCCTCACCATCCCGGAATTTTTGATACCTAAATTATGTAATTTGGTCAAAAAATGTAGGACTATTTCTTGGGTCCGTTTGAAAAAAAGCCATCGTCGTGCAAAAATTCCGGACGTGTCGATACTTGAACGGTGCCGATCGGTCAAGCGGTTCGGGCTGCACGGCGCGCCGAAGGAATCCCGTTCAAAAAAAAAACAAAAAAAAAACAGAACAACACTATCTGGGTCTTTTTCAAAGACCCAGATAATTAGGACAGGTTTCACTAAATCCGGACCCTGGTGCCACTTTTCCTGTCGTGTTTTCCACGTCTCTCTCCCCTAACACACCTGAATCAAATGATTATGTCATCGGCAACTTCTCCAGAAGCCTGATAATGATCCTGATTATTTTGATTCAGGTGTGTTGGAGGAGGGAGACATGGAAAACACGACAGGAAAAGTGGCACCGAGGTCCGGATTTAGTGAACCCTGCACTAGGATATACTGCCTTTTATAAAATAGAAATTCATTTCAAAGGATTTAAATCTAATACTTGTAATCAATTCTTTATTTTTGTTGTTGTTGTTGGACCTGCTGTAATTCACAACCTTTCTTCCACTGACTGAGCACAATTAACCCTACCCATGACGGTGAGCCCCAACAGAAGGTTGTGAGTATTGCGGCTGCAGTGGCCAGCGTCTTTGTAGCCTGTCTCCGTGCCGTCATCTTGCCGGATTTCCTCTACCGCCTTGGTTTTGTTGGCGTTGGACTGCTGTACCGTGGCCTGGTTTGTCATCCTGCCTGGTGAGAGATGCTCAATAACTCATATTAACCCTTTATAGGGAACTCATTTAACTCAGTTAAATAATATGAATTTATTTAAATTAAAAAAAAAAAAAAAACATTTTAGAGTTTTATTTGGGGATTTTAACCTGTGTATTTCTGTTCTGATTTTAAATTTGTTTTCTTTTGATACAACATAGACTTCATAATTATTTTGATGGGACACATTCCACAGACACTGCGCCACGCCTTCAAGTAGGGGGTTGTCCCACACTGCGCTTCAGTTTTTCACAGTCAGTCGCAGTTATTCAACACATCCAAAGCCGGATTTAGGTTGAAAAAGTACGAAAGCTGTACCGCATACAAACAGGAAGGCTTGTCTCTGGAGTGATTTGTTCAAGGATTCAAGGTAATTATTATATTTTTCGTACCATGCATGCATTTTGAAACATTGTGAAAAAAATCAATGGGAGAAATTAACTGCTACGGCATTGGCATCATAATTCGCAATATTTACGTAAAACAAATTCTAACTGCCCGGTTTTTTTGCTTTTAACCAAGAAATAAGACTGTTTTACGTCCATATCTATAAAGAATTCAGGCATTTAAGCATTTATTCACAAGATTTTTCAACGTAAAAAGCTCTTTGTGGTGATAAGGCGGCGCCACAGTGGCTTAAAGACTAGCAGCACATTCGACATATTTACATAAAATAAATGCTAACTGCCGAGTTTTCTTTTTTGCTTTTAACCACGAATCAAGACGGTTTTAGGTCCATATCTATAAAGAATTTAGGGATTTAAGCATTTATTCAGAAGAATTTTCAACGTAAAAAGCTCTTTGTCTGCGTTTCCACTCAGTCAGCTTTGACGGACAAAGGCCCCCTATTAATTGGCCCCGCGTCCCGTCAATATATTATGAAGTCTATGGATATAATTGTAATAATGTATAGATTTAAAAATATACAGAAAAATACAAAACATTACAATGAGGATTAATTTTTTCAAAATGAGATCATTGATAATATCTAAGTTTTTTTTTAAATTCCAAAAATAGTCAAATGCCTAATAAAGGGTTACAGCTGTGATAATACATTGTGATATTGCTCTTTCACAAAATTAGAAAACAAAAATGTGTGAAACATATTTATTTTGGGATATTCCCAATTCCAACATAGTGAGACATTTTATCGCTACGTGCCATGACCAAGTATTGCTACATCATCAGATACAGTATCAATTGCAGTGAAAAGGCAGATATTTCTAGGACAAATTTTGCAAAGTCTGCATTAAGACATTAAAAAAATATATCAGTATTTATTAAATAGTATTCCTTTCACTCATTATACATTATCATTAGCTATCATTGTTATAAAGATACTTTTCTGTTTGCATGAAATCATTGTAGTTACCGTATTTTTCGGACTATAAGTCGCACCTGAGTATAAGTCGCACCAGCCATAAAATGTCCAATGAAGAGGAAAAAACATTTATAAATCGCCCCGGAGTATAAGTCGCATTTTTGGGGGAAATTTACTTGATAAAATCCAGCACATAGAACAGATATTTCATCTTGAAAGGCAGTTTAAAATAAAAAATACAATATAGAACAACATGCTGTATACGGTAAGTGTACAGTATGAAAATGTTACATGATGCATGAACAACAAAATGCGAACGTGGCCAGTATGTTAACGTAACATAGTTATTAAGATTTATTCAGATAACTATAACTTAAAGAACATGCTAACAAGTTTACCGAACCATCAGTATCACTCCAAAAAACCAAAATAACATGTGAAATGATATAATAATGTTTTAATAATTTCACACATAAGTCGCTCCTGAGTATAAGTCGCACCCCCAGCCAAACTATAAAAAAAACTGTGACTTATAGTCCAAAAAATATGGTATTTGATTGGCATTTTATGTTTTCTGCAATACAGCCCGCTCCAAATTCCCAACACTGGCAGCCCAACGGGGGATCTAACTCCATTGTGACCGATAACAACCTGCTCTTCAGAACCCACCAAAAAAACACAGGATCCAATAATGGACTTAAGCAACAGCGCGTATAACTATTTCTATACACGTTTCCTGAGCGAAATATGGACGGCGCCATCTTGGACAAAACGGTTGAAGTTAGCAGTGTTGACGACGTTAAAACTGCGAAATCAAGCCAGAGGAACATACGAATTCTTCAAAAATGGATTCGGAATGACCTAAATGAGACGTAGATGAGATTGGATGATTGTTCTAATCACTTCGTTGATCATTCGTGGACAAAATTATAACAACCTGTCAGCTTGTGTTGACGTAAGGTATCAATTTATACGCCGGCCACTTGAGTGACCAAAATGCGGTGAAATTACAAATTATAATACATTTGCCGAATGCAGAAGGGCTGACACGGATTTTGTTGTTACAAGTGAATACTACAAGGTATGTACATATCATATAAACAAAATCGTATGTCATTCTTTTTTATTGCAGACATTGATCGTGATAAAACATTTGGACAACATGATTCCATTTCTTGTTTTATTTTAAAACGATTGGTGCATGTGCAAAAGAGGTCAATAAATCACAATTTCTAAAATTATTAGAAAAACATTAATGAAGGTTGAGCATACGAGGAATGTGTTATCAGACAGCAGAGCTTAGGGGAGCTTCTCCAAACTTTCACCCAACATCACGGAGACCCTTGGCGGCATCCAAACAGACTTTGGTCATTCCAGCTCCAATAGCATGTCTTAAAATTGCTACAGTTAAAAAGCTCGTAGTTGGATCTCGGGGTGAGACACTGCCTCCAGCCCTCCTCCGGGTAGAATGACGTAGTCTCAATATATGTCCATTAACTTACAGTAAGTGTTGCTGCGAGGCACATCAACTTATATTCCCTTGTCTAACAGCATTTTCCATCTGTAAACAAACGAACAAAAAACTTGTAACGATTGCATTTATGGGGCGCCATCCAACACGTACTGATTAGCAATAGGCTAGCAGCAGTAGTTGTAGTAAATAATATTGAAGATCATAAGTCTGTCATTTTCAAAGTATCGGAATCGGCAAAAAAATATCGGCCATGCCTTTTTTTAATATATATATATATTTTTTTAATTTAATCGTTTTGTAATTGTATTTAACGTTACAAACATAATATGTTACACTCATCCAGAGTCTTTAGTTTAGGCTTAAGGTAGGGTTATCAAATTTATCCCGATAACGGCGGGAGTTTTTTAAAAAATGTATCACGTTAAAATATTTAACGCAATTAATGCATGCGCTGCACGACCCACCCACGCATTGTCGCGCTCAATCTGTAATGGTGCCATTTAACCTATATAGAGAGATAAACGGCAGAGTAAAATGAGTAGAGTGAATTTTGGCAGCCTTTGGAGCCTTATTTTAATTGGCTAAAGCCTTTCAAATTCTCTCCCTACGATTAGAAATATCATGGGAAGCAATGTGGGGAAGCAAGGTAGCAAATGATCTTTTTCTTAACACCTTAAGTTATTTCCCAACGCAGAGAAGATATATCAATTGATAGCACTACGCACAGTCACGGTTCCACTTCCCATCATGCATTGGGGCATGGCTACAGTATCATTTACTGAAAGCTCAACAAATACACTAGATGGCAATATTTAGTCACAATATCCAAAGTCACAAGTCTTTCTATCCGTGGATCCCTCTCACAGAAAGAATGTTAATAATGTAAATGCCATCTTGAGGATTGTCATAATAAACAAATACAGTATATATAAATACGCATGTACTGTATGTTGAATGTATATATTCGTCCGAGTTTTATTCTTTTTTTTTTCTTAATGCCTTGCCAAAATGTATATGATCGGGAAAAATTATCGGGAATGATTGGAATTTAATCGGGAGCAAAAAAAAAGCAATCGGATCGGGAAATATTGGGATCAGCAGATTCTCAAACTAAAACGATCGGGTTCGGATCGGGAGCAAAAAAACATGATCGGAACAGCCCTAATAATTACAATCATCATCGTAATATCAATAGCAAAGGCAACAAATCGTTTCAAGCGCCAGATTTCAGGTTTCATATTTTTGGGGCACATACCTTTCATAAGACAGTGGCAGCATGACTACACGAATGCCCGGGACCCGCGGGACAGCCTGCAGTTTGGACGTCTCTCTCCGGTGTTACCAGTACCCATGGTTTGTGGTACGGAGTATTGAGGCACTGGCTTGGTTCTACATCCGCCTTCATGAAGACAATATTCCCATGTTCGTGTATGAGGACACAGCCAACTTTGTGGCTGCGGAGGTAACGGAATGTCTCGGACCTTCCTAATGACGTTTCCATCCACTGCCGTAGAATCAATAAAATACGATAATATTTTACTTGTGGTCACCCTCGGCCACTTCTTTATGTTGTCTTCCCATGTCGAGATGGCAGAAGGATGCGATATTTCCAAATCGTGTTTTTTCAGGATTTTTACTGAGTGATGCCACTCCAGCGCCATTGAAGTCAATGGTAAAAAAATTGGAAACGGAAATTGTAGGCAGACATAAGGAAGTAAAGCGGAAGTACCTCGAAAAAACTTTTCTATAAGTATTCTGTGAAGAAGGTCTTCTCAGCCTTAACCTGAATAGCAAGCGCTCACCTGGAACAAAAAATAGCTGCTGCATGCACCTCATGAAAACAAGAATCTTCACAGGGTCCTTAACACAGCACAGAAACACTCTGCCTGTGCTCTCTTCAGCGATCACAAAAAAGCTGAGGGCATCCTCATAAGCGGAGTTTAAGGGGGGCCAGGGGGGCCAGCCCCCCCAGGTGGCCAAAAAGTGTCATTGCATGTAATTGACTTTCCTATTGTAAAGCAATAAAACAACAAAAATGAACGAAATGAACAAAAAAGATATTTTTATCATGGGTCAAAATGATTTTTAGAACAGATCATGTGACGAGCACTTTACACTTTGCATATTATTTAAAATAAATAAATTAGGGGAGGGCAATTTTATTTTTCAAATTATTTTTTTTTTCTTTGTTTGAAAATGTTTGTTTTTTTGATTGAAGCAACTTTTTGGGAGATTGAATGATTTAGACACAAATGTCACACAAAAAGGATTGCTAAAATCAAATTTTTGGTTTTGGAAAGTGTTCAAATGCAAATATTTGAGTCTCAAATATTTTTTCACATTCAAAAACTTTTTTTCTATGATTGAATTTTTTCTTTTTTTGGTTGAAGTGATTTTCCTTTTGAATATATTTTTTGTTTGAAGCAACTTATTTTTTGACTGAATAATAAAGACACAAATGTCCTAGCCAAAACGTGGCCCAAAAGCAAAACAATATTACTTGAATCAAAAAAGCTGCTTCAAGCAAAAAAAAAAAAAACAACAACTCCAATTAAAAAAAAAAATCAATAAATAAATCCAAAGAAAAATAGCTTTCAAATGCATTTTTTGGAGTTTCAAATTTATTTTTGCATTCAAACACATTTTTGAATGCACATTTTGACTTTTTAAAATTTAAAATATATATTTTGATTGAATTTTTTTTTTTTTTTTGGATTGAAGGAACTTTTTTTTAATCGAATAATGAAGACACAAATCTACCTCCATATGGCTCCGCCCAGGTGATACAATTTTGACTGGGGTAACTACATTGGCACAACACCGGCGGGCGTACAATATTCAATGGATGACAATCTTGGCAAAAAGTATAGCTGTCCTAAGCAGCCTGATTCAGAATTCCCCTCAAGAATGGTGGGAAACAAAAAAAAAAAAAACCCCGCTCATTTTCAACTTATTATTATAAATATTCATGTAAGTTAATTTTATTGCTGACACTGTGTTTTGGGGTCATCAACATTTTGTGCCCCCCTGCCCCAAAAGTCAAACTCCGCCTATAGGCATCCTGAATGACTTCACATACACAAATCACTTTATCAGAGAGATGGTGTATGTAACTGAATCAACACACTGGAAAAATTCACATATCCCAAAGCTCTTTCAATAACAATTGACAACATAAAATACGCCACAGCAATTTTTATGCTAGGAAAAAAAAGCATTATTTTAAAACAAAAAAAGAGAGATAAACCCTAAGATTACTGTAGTTCTCCATCAAAGCATCTTATCTTTGCAATTAATCAAAATGAGATATTCATCTGTCTGATATATGAGTCATCTGCAAGCATATTTGGTCATTGCGCGACATATTTGAGTTCCGGCGGTTCAACGCAGAATTGTTACAAGATTTCCCTCTCGATTTCTCACGGCCTCCGACGCAACAAAAGCTCTGATTGTAAGCTCGTCCCCAGTCTGGATTTCAGACTCCCACCACCTCATGTAAACACATCTGGAGAGCAGCGCCGCCAGCCAAGTCCACGTCACCGCTTTCAAAACAGATTCTAATCCGCGGACGACACAAAAACGCCGTTACCTGTCGACCTCAAGCGCTCATCCTCCGACCCCCCTCGGTTCCACGTCCGGAGACGGAGAACGTCCCGGTCGCTTTGGACGAAAGGGATGTAATCCTCCCATCCAATGTGGAGCCAGGACAGCAGTGGGAGGAGGGTGGTGGTGGGGGGGGGGGCACCTCTGTTGTAGTCTTCACAAATCCTCTTTTCGATCCTTATGTCATTCTTTGCCCCGATATTGTTTGTTGGGTAGCGGGGTTAGTAAGAGGTGGCACCGGAGAAAGATTGGATTTTATCGGTAGTACTGTTAAGTTTACCGTACCAAAACCTGGTGTTACAATTCTTAGAGGCAAAAACATTGCTGCCGTTGACGGCGATAGACGTATTAATGAATGAGTTAAGCTTTGCGGTATGAAGTCAGGAAAAGCAGAGTTGCAGATAATATTGTGTTCTTGGCAGTAATTAAATATTTAGAAAAATGTATTTGTTGTATTTAAGAAATTTACATCTGTAAATCAAAACACTTGAATATTAGATGACAATAAATCTGTTTCTGGAAAACATCAATACATATTTGTTAACCAAGCAGGTTCCTCATTACAGTACATGTTCGCATTAGGTTAGTGATTTTTGAAGACGCAATGAGTGATTGTCTTTTTTGTTTAAGAGTAAACTTCAACTAGGAGTGGTATTAGTACCTTGGATCTTGAATTGAAAAGCAAATACATATACAGTACTAGCCTATTAGTTGTCTGTAGTTTGAATGCTTATTAAACTGCTACCTGATTGTTTTTTTGTTGTTGTCAGTCCTGGCGATAAGACCTTAGGAAGAGATGATGGGGCTACAGTTGTTTGCTTTTGCAGTCCTGTCCACATGCTCTTGATGCATTCAACCATTTTTTTTCTGGGTATACTCAATTAGAGATTGAACTCGGTGTTGGAATTGGTGCACAAAGTATAATAGGAACTTGAACGATTTGACGTTTGTTAACACAAGGCATGGTTTGGATTTTCCTTAACTTTTGGAGGTATGAAATGTTGTTTTTCTCAATCTTAGGACATACAGTAGGGCAAATAAGTATTTAGTTAACCAGTAATTTTGCAAGTTCTCCTACTTGAAAATATTAGAGAGGCCTGTAATTGTCAACATGGGTAAACCTCAACCATGAGAGACAGAATGTGGAAAAAAAACAGAAAATCACATAGTTTGATTTTTAAACAATTTATTTGCAAATCATGGTGGAAAATAAGTATTTGGTCAATACCAAAGGTTCATCTCAATACTTTGTTATGTACCCTTTGTTGGGAATAACGGAGGCCTAACGTTTTCTGTAACTCTTCACAAGCTTTTCACACACTGTTGCTGGTATTTTGGCCCATTCCTCCATGCAGATCTCCTCTAGAGCAGTAATGTTTTGGGGCTGTCGTTGGGCAACACAGACTTTCAGCTCCCTCCAAAGATTTTCTATGGGGTTGAGATCACTCCAGGACCTTGAAATGCTTCTTACGAAGCCACTCCTTTGTTGCCCTGGCTGTGTGTTTGGGGTCATTGTCACGCTGAAAGACCCAGCCACGTCTCATCTTCAATGCCCTTGCTGATGGAAGGAGATTTTCACTCAAAATCTCTTGATACATGGCCCCATTCATTCTTTCCTTTACACAGATCAGTCGTCCTGGTCCCTTTGCAGACAAACAGGCCCAAAGCATGATGTTTCGCACCCCCATGCTTCACAGTGGGTATGATGTTCTTCGGATGCAATTCAGTATTCTTTCTCCTCCAAACACGAGAACCTGTGTTTCTACGAAAAAAGTTCTATTTTGGTTTCACCTGACCACAACACATTCTCCCAGTCCTCTTCTGGATCATCCAAATGCTCTCTAGTGAACCGCAGACGGGCCTGGACGTGTACTTTTTTCAGCAGGGTGACACGTCTGGCAGTGCAGGATTTGAGTCCCTGGGGCCGCATTGTGTTACTGATAGTTATTGTTATTGTGGTCCCAGCTCTCTGTAGGTCATTCACTAGGTCCCCTCGTGTGGTTCTGGGATTTTTGCTCACCGTTCTTGTTATCATTTTGACGCCACGGGGTGAGATCTTGCATGGAACCCCAGATCGAGGGAGATTATCAGTGGTCTTGTATGTCTTCCATTTTCTAATAATTGCTCCCACAGTTGATTTCTTTACACCAAGCGTTTTATCTATTGCAGATTCAGTTTTCCCAGCCTGGTGCAGGTCTACAATTTTGTCTCTGGTGTCCTTCGACAGCTCTTTGGTCTTGGCTATAGTGGAGTTTGGAGTGTGACTGACAGGTGGACAGGTGTCTTTTATACCGATAATGAGTTAAAACAGGTGCCATTAGTACAGGTAACGAGTGGAGCCTCGTTAGACCTCGTTAGAAGAAGTTAGACCTCTTTGACAGCCAGAAATCTTGTCTGTTTGTAGGTGACCAAATACTTATTTTCCACTCTAATTTGGAAATAAATTCTTTAAAAATCAAACAATGTGATTTTCTGTTTTTCCCCCACATTCTGTCTCTCATGATTGAGGTTTAACCATGTTGATAATTACAGGCTTCTCTAATCTTTTCAAGTAGGAGAACTTGCACAACTGGTGGTTGACTAAATACATATTTGCCCCACTGTACCTGGACAATATATCACACATGTTCCAATACAATTGGGTGGCCTCCAACATAGGCTGTTTATTAGACCTAGAGCCAAAAGGTTGATCTGTTGTTTGATATCCTTCTTTCGATGAAAACCCCAAATGTTTTCAATATAGAATAGAAACTTTGGTCATTGTCTCTACTCCAAGCTTTAGTTGGAGAACAAAAGGAGAATCAGGACCCACTCATGGGCGGGGTTTTTGACGATTAAACTACAAGGACATGTTTAAAGACGTCAACCTGTTTAGCAAATCTCTCAGTTTCCCCAGCAGGCAGATTATTTGCCGTTCCAGGAAATGTACAGAGCAGTTTCAAGGTGAGGCCTCAACCGTCTCCGAGGAACCCTGAAAGCCTGTCGGCCCACGACTATTTAGGATTTTTTTTTTTTTTTTGCCTGAAAAGTAGTTAATTACACTTTACGGGGCCACGGGAAACAGATGCCGATTGTAGGATGAAAGTAACAGGAGAACCAGGCCCGTCTGCGTCACGTTACAGCTTAGCTCGGCTAGTAAAAAACAGAAGTCACGACGGTCAGAGGGTTCAGAGCGGCTGCCGGACCGGCCGGTTTACAGTAAATCCTTGATGTCGGCTTTGAGATTGCGCAGGTGGTTGTCCTCATCTGCCAGGTGGGCCGCTGGGAATTCCTTTAAAAGTGTCATTTGCAAAGAGTGAAACGCGAGTCGACGTCATAGCAGAGGAAAAACGTAAGAACCTCTACTAATAACCTCGCTTGGTATACAGTACCTACGTGGCTTTATTAAAGCAGAAATGTGAAGTAATTTCATAACATGCCAAATAGGGTCACAATTAAAGTAATTAAACATTGTCCAACAAATAAAGCATGAAAAAATAATTTATATGTTGTATATTTGACAAAATAATCGCGTTTCCGAAGTTCGAGCCTGTAAGGGGACGAACCCGGAAGTGAACTGTCACACCGAGAACTGCGATGGCAGCGCTCCATACATACGGCTGCCATACAAAGCCCTTCAAACAATGATTCAAACAGCGATATAAGCGATAGATCGAGCGCAAGGGAGGAGATCCAAGTTTTTGAAGAGTTGGAGGATGAAGAGGAGGTTGGAATTTTATGATGGACCAAACATGTATTAGCCAGACGCTAATCAGGATGCATACAATGGGCCTAGACTACCTGACATGGAATGGAGACAAGACCCATCGAGATTACAAGATTGGTAAAATATAGGCTGTTATTATTTTCATGATTTGAAGATGCAGGCATTTGCACATAATTTTATGTTTTTGTTTATTTGATGACATTGTTTAAAAAAATAATAACCAGACTTCATGTTCATTTTGGCAGATCCGGCAGCTCTCGTGCATATAAAATAATAATATAAAAACGTTGTGGGGAAAGAAGGAGATGAGTCGTTGATGGCTTTCTCCACTTTATTGTGGCAACAATAAGAAAACAAAATAATAGCGGACTGCCTTCACATTCGACCGCAAAGTTTTGCTTATCGCTCATTTCCGCCTCGCCTCGTACTACCAGCTACTACTACTTCCAGTCCCAGCGTCTCTTAAACGGATCGTGCATAGTGTTTTGTTATGAGCTTTTTGTTGATAAAGGTATCGAACACACGACGTGCTGACAACTTTGTTTCTTTATTAACACATGGAGCTAACAGTACAAACACAGCTTGGGGCTCTTGGCAGGAAGTGGCGTCTAATGGCGTGAGGAAATGTAGTTTTTTCACACAAGCGAACAGATTACAAAGCACCACTTCAGTGTTGTCCCGAGACTACATTTCCCATGATTCACTGCGTGACCTGCGCGCTCACTGATTCGCTGCCAGACATTAAAAGCAACACGCTTGTTGGGGTCACCTGTCAGCGGCTCTCGTACAGTAAAACACAAACTAGAAGGCTATCAAGTGATCACCGTGAAAGAAACGCCGAACCGTACAAATGCAATGCAATGCTTGAAGCAAGAAGGTGGAAATACATAATACAAATACAAATAAATGTGCACAAACTCACCGGTGGTGTGTGTATCTTACGGCAACGTGACTGAATTACCGCGACGCCGACCCGCTTATATGCACATCCGCACCCCTTTCCCGATTGACAGTGGATGAACCCTTTCGGACAACATCGTAGATGACGCACAATTTAAATACGCTTAATCTAGCGAACACAACAACAACTATCATTGGGGATTGCCACGAGTTGGCTTTCGGCTAACATCGCTAGCTTCTACTGTACATTCCACAACAGTTGGCAGCTCTGCTTTGACAAAGTCATCAGTCATCTATCCAAAAATCACACTTACTTTTTGGCAAATCCTTGATCATAAGCAGACCGGTTAAGGAAGCAGGCATCTTCAAAGTGTTTGTAGCAGAGAACACTACTCGATGATGGCGTGAAATTCATTTGCTTCGTGAGAACGAAAGATGTCCATTTACGTGCCTTGCTCAAACAACTTTTCGTTAGAGTGAGAACAAAACATCGCCACACAGCGCCGTGGCATCTTACCGAGAAACAATGCAACAAACAATACTGTTGTATGGCGGACTTCCCTCGCACTTCTAGGTGTGACTTCATTTCCGAAGATTTCTGAAGATTGCCGAAGAAAAGCATTTTCGTTGTCAAGGGCGTTGCTATGGGTTAAACAAAGAATCTGGAAGGGCTGCGTTAAAAAAATAACGAAAATATGCTTATAATTGTTTAGCCATTGATATTATTCAAAAACATGGTTGGCCAACCTTACTTCACATTTCCGCTTTAAGTCGCTTCGACTGGAAGAGAACTTTTATGATGTAAACAGGTATTTTTGGCAGATGGTACCATATCCGAATGATCAGGGCTGAGCTAACACACCTGGTTGATGAGGCAGGCAACTGGAAGGTTGAAGACCAGAAAGAGACGGTAAGGGGGCTCAAGTAAAGTTTCCCTAGTGTTTCTGAAGAATCGTTTAAATAAATCACCAAGGTTTCCATAGACCTTCTCATATGCGTGACGACCACGCGTGACAACCTTAGTGATCTCAATCTGGACCGGCGGCCGTTGTACTTAGGACGCAACTTGTTAATCGCCACCGTTTCCACGACAACAGGCGATGACATCGCAAGATAATCCCTCACCACACTTTGATTACTGTAATCGAGTCGGAGCCGCCGAAGAACATGACGTCAGAGTCGGACGCCACTCGTGACTATACGCTGAACTTTACCTACCGATGGTTACTCAGTTCAGCTTCTGTCTGGTTAAAACAAGTTAGAATTTATAGTGGGTAAAATAGTGTCAAATTTCAGCTTCTACCAGGTAAACTTCAGTAAACTTTACCCACTATCAGATAAACGTATTATAATTCCTAAACTTGACTTTCTACTGCCAACATAGAGCAGTGAATATTTCAAGAGTGAACATTATCTTCTACCTGCTTAACTAATACAGCGGTAAACTTCGATTGGAATTTGTGTAAACGTTGCATTGTACCAAGAAGACAACCAGTCAGCTGTTTGTAATATTATACTGACTAAAACACTTATGAACTTAACCTTTCTTAGAGCAAGAATGCGGGCCACAAGTACGGAATCCCCTCCCTCAAAATATTCCCATTTCCATTTTGTTGGCAGGCTGATGATGTCATACTAATCAATGAAAATCTGGTTTGTGAAAGCTGGGTGATAGTGTCAGAAGTTCATGTCAGGTGACGACCGCTCCACACATGAATGGAACAACAAATCAGGATTGTGTAAATACATATTGGAATACAGATCGTATTGTGTGTGTGTTGGGGTGTGTGTATGTGTTTGGTCTGTTCAAGTGTCTGTGTGTGTCTCTGGGGATTACTTGCAACAGTTGATTGTTTGGTGTGGGCTTTGCAAAGGATGGACATATAATCCAATCCCCCCAACCCACCACCATAAGCAGCAACAGCAGCCTACACAACCGCTCTGTGCGCCAAGATGTCCCAGTTGACATTAAACGCACCAGAAATCATAACGTTCTAGAAATAGCGTACAAATTAAAAATTTTAACATATTTTGTAAATACTTTATGATTTACGCCTAAAATTGATCAAAATGAGTGTTTGACCTCATTGAAGTTGGTCAATTTCATGCTTTGTCATTTGATTACAATCACTTTGGCAAGTCGAATTTTAAATCAGTGGCGGTGTGACATAAAGCGTATGTAAACACAGACTCGCCAACAGCCAATCAGAGAGGAGAAATATTCCAAATGGATCCAGTTGGTCACATATGAATGAGAATCTGGCAAAAAGGCCGTACTCAAATAGTTTTCAACGCAAATTATCTTGAAATGATGGACAATGGGCAATTGTGCATAATCCAAATAATCATTCCCTGTTGGAGGTGATGCTGGTGCTCAGTCAAGTAAAATGCTGGCAAAAAAAAGGAAAATATGAGAACAGTAAGCAAAATGTTGCTATTCTGAGTATCGTGCCAGCCTTTCTACACACGCGCGTGTAGGTCTTTCCCTCCTCTACCCTTGCCGAGATGATAATCTGCGTGTATTAATCTGTTGTTTGAACTCCTTAAGCGCAGTCCGTCAATCACATCTGCTCTCGTCACCCTTGCAAAGATGTGCTATTTTTAAAACCCGTCTTGACTTATCTTTCAATACCGGGACCTGATTTCACGCAGCTGACAAGAAATCCCTTTTCCTCATTTGGCCACCAGGTGCCTTGGCGACTCTTCAGTCAATCCCCGTAATAACATATAGAGAACTTTAATCAATCTCACAATGGAGACATTTTAAATGATTGATCAATTTCAAGTCAAATACGAGTCCAATTCACACTTTACCACTTAACCTACAAGTAAACACCCACTTCCACCAGGTAAACTGCTTTACTTTTTACGGTAAATTGTCAGTCCAGCAGTTTAATACTTTAAAACTTTACATCCTACTAGAAAACACCAGATTCCACTGGTCAATCTAGTAAATTCCAACTTCTGCTGGGCAAACTAGCAGTAAACGTCAATGACTACTGTGTAAAATACTAGTTACCTTTGCCAGTTTTTACTTTCGAAATGCCTGCTTTAACCAGGTAAACAACTGTAAGCTTTAAATTCTAGCAGGTAAACTTCCTTTTCTACTGTTTAAACTAACAAGATTATTAAAAAGATCTCAAAAGTCTTCACACAGTCGTCAGATTTAAGATTTTTAGTATTATTGTTATTATATTGAGTAACTAAATTACAATATACCATTAAAAATAAGGGTGTAATGGTACATGTATTCGTATTGAACAATTTCGATACTTGGTGCTTGGTTCGGAACGTACGCATACCGAACGAGTTTCTGATGTAATGTAACCCTTACTTTTCGAGGCTGTGAGTCGATCGGGTTACAGTTTCTTTGTGTAGATTATATTTACTCCGTCTTCTCTACTATAATGAGGACCAACACGGTAGGACAGTAAGAAACGTCAACGGCGCGAGAACGTGGCCGCCGCGAGAACGTAGTGAAACGCAGCCGTTAAAGTCAATCAGCCAATGCACACCAGTCGCAGTGCGGCCGCGTGTTGGACGCGTCCCAGAAGCGGCTCAACGCGATGCACGTGAAAAGAACGGCAGAGTTTATTATTTGACGCGAAACACGGCCCTCCTGCGTCAATACTACTAGCTAGCAGACCGGAAGTCACTCGTGTAAAAATACGGTGGATCCGGTCGATTTTCAAACTAATATGCAATCGTAACCCACTTTTTGAGTCCATCAGATCTCTTGAGTGGTAGATCGGGGCACAGTTGACTTGCCTTTGTTGATTTACAGTTTTTATCCCTGCTATAATAATAACCAACACGGCCCCGTGTTCAATACAAAACCCTCCTACCACAACAAAACAAGTAAGAACTAATATTTACATAGGAACTAAAGTTGTACAACATAAAATATACAATATGAATGAATACTACATCACATTTGTAAAATACAAACACATAATAAAATAAATAATAGCCCATTTAAATAAATTGAAATGAGCTAAAACACCTGTAATTGAATAATAAGAATAATGCAGATCCTGCTTACACAATTGAATTGATTAATTTCTGTGTGGCGCTTTAACTTGAGAAAATCCACCAATAAAGCTTTTGAAAACCGTTCATAAGAAAAAAAAAAAGATTCATTGAGGCATTTCATTTGTAAAATACATGTTAAAATCTTTGTCATTGCAATTGCTTTTCTCTTTGGCACAGGACTTCTTTTTTCTTCTTTCTTTAAGAAAGAAAGCTGACCAATACGCGGGGTCTGAAAGGTAAGTAGTTGTTGGATTATTATCTTTAAATACTCGCTACTTTTTTAGCAGAATTCTAGCTTTGTATAGGCTAATGCTCCTATTGTTGAAAGTACAAAGGTGTGTAATAAACAACTAGCACATTTATATTTTGCATTTCATTTTCTTACTGTACCGAAAATGAACCGAACCGTGACCTCAAAAAAGAGGTACGTACCGAACCGGGATTTTTGTATACCGTTACACCCCTAATTAATAGCTATAAAATCATAAAATAAACGACTAAAAAACATTATAAAAAAGTGAACTTTTCATTTAGATAAAAAGTTGAAAATCTAAGACACCAAAGACCAGCACAGTTGAAAAACTGACCTTCAAAAATGAATCAAATGTGAAGAAAGAAAAAAGCTGAAGTGAATTGGAAGCAATTCAAGTTGATCTGGAATGTGGAAGCTTACCTGCTGAGCGTCGCTGTCTCTCGTCCGCATCGGAGGCATCGGGAGATGAAGAGGAGAGACAAACTCACAGTCTTTGCGTCATCTGAGAAAATTTGCAGATTATACGCCACGACAGCTTGGCGCTGGCTGCGGAATAAAGCCCATCCCGTCAGTGAGCCCTGACCCCCTCCCGCCTTGTCGCAATCTCTCCGAGCGCCGCTCACCTCCTCGCCACCGCGGGTCAGTTCCTGGACGTCCATCATCAGGATCTAAAAAAAAAAAAAAAAAAAAAAAAAAAACTCTTTGGACAAGGGGGTTTAGCCTCCTGTTCACAAGGTGGCAGTGTGACTCTGCACAGCAGCGACGGCAAATGGATCGGACGTCTATCGCTGTCAATGACATCCAATGATTTAAATTCAGAAATGACATACAGTGGGGCAAATACGTATTTAGTCAACCACCAGTTGTGCAAGTTCTCCTACTTGAAAAGATTAGAGAGGCCTGTAATTGTCAACATGGATAAACCTCAACCATGAGAGACAGAACGTGGAAAAAAAAAACAGAAAATCACATTGTTTGATTTTTATACAATTTATTTCCAAATTAGAGTGGAAAATAAGTATTTGGTAACCGACAAACAAGCAAGATTTCTGGCTGTCAAAGAGGTCTAACGTCTTATAACGAGTTCTAACAAGGCTCCATTCGTTACCTGTATTAATGGCACCTGTTTTAACTCATTATCGGTATAAAAGACACCTGTCCACAAACTCAGTCAGTCACACTCCAAACTCCACTATAGCCAAGACCAAAGAGCTGTCGAAGGACACCAGAGACAAAATTGTAGACCTGCACCAGGCTGGAGTTTGGAGTGTGAATGACTGAGGTTGTGAACAAGTGTCTTTTATACCGATAATGAGTTAAAACAGGTGCCATTAATGCAGGTAACGAGCGGAGCCTCGTTAGACCTAGTTGGACCTCGTTAGAAGAAGTTACACCTCTTTAACAGCCAGAAATCTTGCTTGTTTGTAGGTGACCAAATACTTACTTTCCACTCTAATTTGGAAGTAAATTCTTTAAAAATCATACAATGTAATTTTCTGTTTTTCCCCCCACATTCTGTCTCTCATGGTTGAGGTTTAACCATGTTGATAGTTACAGGCTTCTCTAATCTTTTCAAGTAGGAGAACTTGCACAACTGGTGGTTGACTAAATACTTTTTTGCCCCACTGTATATGGACAATATATCACACATGTTCCAATACAACTGGAACATGATAACATAAAAGAACATAAAACATAAAAGACACTTGTCCACAACTTCAGTCAGTCACACTCCAAACCCCACTATGGCCAAGAACAAAGAGCTGTCAAAGGACACCAGACACAAAAAATGTAGACCTGCAACAGGCTGGGAAGACTGAATCTGCAATAGGTAAAACGCTTGGTGTAAAGAAATCAACTGTGGGAGCAATTATTAGAAAATGGAAGACATACAAGACCACTGATAATCTCCCTCGATCTAGGGCTCCATGCAAGATCTCACCCTGTGGCGTCAAAATGATAAGAACGGTGAGCAAAAATCCCAGAACCACACGGGGGGACCTACTGAATGACCTACAGAGAGCTGGGACCACAGTAACAAAGGCTACTATCAGTAAACAATGCGCCACCAGGGATTCAAATCCTGCACTGCCAGACGTGTCCCCATGCTGAAGAAAGTACACGTCCAAGCCCGTCTGCGGTTTGCTAGAGAGCATTTGGATAATCCAGAAGAGGACTGGGAGAATTGGTTACGGTCAGATGAAACCAAAATAGAACTTTTTGGTAGGAACACAGGTTCTTGTGTTTGGAGGAGAAAGAATACTGAATTGCATCCGAAGAACACCATACCCACTGTGAAGCATGGGGGTGGAAACATCATGCTTTGGGGCTGTTTTTCTGCAAAGGGACCAGGACGACTGTTCTGTGTAAAGGAAAGAATGAATGGGGCCATATATCGAGAGATTTTGAGTGAAAATCTTTCATCAGCAAAGGCATTGAAGATGAGAAGTAGCTGGGTATTTCAGCATGACAATGATCCCAAACACACAGCCAGGGCAACAAAAGAGTGGCTTCGTAAGAAGCATATCAAGGTCCTGGAGTGGCCTAGCCAGTCCCAGATCTCAACCCCATAGAAAATCTGTGGAGGGAGTTGAAAGTCTGTGTTGCCCAGCAACAGCCCCAAAACATCGCTGCTCTAGAGGAAATCTGCCTTGAGGAATGGGCCAAAATACCAGCAAAAGTGAGTGAAAAGCTTGTGAAGAGTTACAGAAAAGGTTTGGTCTCCGTTATTGCCAACAAAGGGTACATAACAAAGTATTGAGATGAACTTTTGGCATTGACCAAATACTTATTTTCCACCATGATTTGCAAATAAATTCTTTAAAAATCAAACAATGTGATTTTCTGTTTTTTTTTTTTTCCCCCACATTCTGTCTCTCATGGTTGAGGTTTACCGATGTTGACAATTACAGGCCTCTAATATTTTCACGTGGGAGAACTTGCACAATTAGTGGTTGACTAAATACTTATGTGCCCTAATATAGTGTGATGGTTGTTGATGTGTTTCCTTAGTTTGAGTGTCATAAGTGGTTTTATGCCAAAGTTACGTTTTGGTCAGTGTAAAAAGAGTTCATTTTTAGAACAACTCTGGTATGTCTAGCAATGAGTTAATGAGATTTAAGTACCAGTTAATTCAGTCCGTCCCTCAATTCTATATCAATAGCATTTTATCTTTGTAAAAAGGTGGGATAATGCCGTCTTTACAGGCTGTGTAAAAGGGGCTGCTGTCCCACAGGAGTGACAGATGGAGATGGCGGGCTGCATCGAGTCCATTGTAGCCCTGAAAATCAATCCGCGGCTAATTGCCCGAGCCTCCCCTACACAAAGTCTGCGTGCGAAACTTGATCCGACCGGGCGTTGTACAACGAGTAAAGTGTACAACCTGTAACATTTTCCCTCCGGCGTGGAAGTGGCGAGGCATGTAAGAGGGGGAAGGAGGTGTTAAACCCGTGAGTGGATGATTAACTAGCGACACGCAAGCTGGCCTGGATGGATGGCGTGCTACGAGGCGACACCCACGAGAATTGGCGGTGGTGGAAAGCATCAAAGTGTGTAAACAAGATGGCGCCCAGTTTTCTGTTTTTTTGGGGGGGTTTTTGTAGCTGAAACCCGGAATTGGCCTTAACAGACTATAAGTGTTTGTTGTTTCTCTCGTTTACTTTTTGCCAAACTGTCAAACCTTTGATATGGCATTAATGCAACATTTTGGTCAATGATGTGTCGTCCAACTTAGGATGGATAGCTCTTTGCCAGAGGAAGAGCCAGTTTGTATTTTGAAGCAATTGGTCAAGAAATGGTTTCATAATAAGTAAAAATATAAATCAGAACTAAATAACTGTTTCCATTGGGAACAACAGGCAGCACCATTGTGACAGAAACCCACTGATTTAAACAAACCAGTTCCTACTGATTGAAAGAACAACTTTATATTTTGTACATGCGATTGCTACAGAAAGAACTGACCCCAAATTCATCAAAATTGCTAAAAATGTGAATGCATGCTAAGGAAAATCAGAGTAAATATGTGGTATGCATTTTGCAGGGAATAAGCGGCCCTACTATCACAAATATTGCAAGAGCTTTTTAGACACATATGCCAGTTATGTTATCTAATTCACAGGCATTTGGGTGGTGAAGATATTTTACATGTTGCTATAACGCTGTGGCCGAGGAGTTGGGAGTACTACAGTGCAGTGGTGTTACCAGGATGCCAGGTGTGGGGGGGCTTTAGTCATACCTGGGGGGGGGCAAAAAAAAACAAACTACAATGCTCAAGTAGGGTGAAATCCAGCGTAGGGCTACTGCACCTTAAAACATGTTTTGTTTTCTCCTTGAGATAACTGTTGTTAGGATTTGGTCTAAACAAATAAAAGTTGATTTGATTTTATTTGACTTAGAACACATCCATAACTGAACAGTATGGACATGCAGGTGACTATGTTTTTTTAGGTAACCTATTGTGGTTCCTCGGTTTTATTATTATTATTATAGTTATTCTTTGTTCCGCAGCCCCTTTGGGCTCAATTTGACCCCCTTAGAATGCTTTAAAATGCACCAAAATCGACAGGCAGGTCAAGACAGGTGCAATCTTTGATACCGTGTAAAGACAAATTCCAAATACACTATGTAGCGCCCCCTAGCAGTCATTCTTTGTCTCACCGATGCTTTGAGCCCTACTTTGACCCCCTCAGAATGCATCAAAACTCACCAAACTCAACAGCGAGGTGAACACTGGTTAACAAAAAAAAAAAAAAAAAAAAAAAAAAAAAAAAAAATCAAAATATGCATAAATGTGTGTAGCGCCCCCTAGGAACAAAACCAACATTTCATTTCATTTTTTTTTTTCCTTCCTTTTTTTTTTAAAGTGAAAGAGGAGGTAACAGCGCAAAGGTTAAAACTTAGAACCAGTGTTGGGTACATTACTTTAAAAAAGTAATTAGTTACTTTTTGGAAGAAGTAGTGAGTAATGTAACTGAGTTAGTAACTGAATTACTCTATAGTAAAAGTAACTAGTTACCAGGGAAAGTAACTATTTCCGTTACTTTAAAAAGAACTTGTTGTATGTCAAAGAATTTGAAATTTTCTGAGCAGTATTCGAGTCAGTGGAATAGAGAAGAACAGACATGTAGTTAACTTGTTAGGTGCTTCAGCAGATTTGAATTGCTTACCACAGATGTCGACAAAAGCTTTGCCCCGGGACATAAATTACACATTACATGCAGGTTCTTTCCTTTAATTTCGACAAACTTGAAATAGTGTCCATATCTCCACCTTTTAAAGGACAATTTTTCTTCTGACTGCTCTGTCATCCCGACGACCCTGTGCATTTGTTTTGCGTGTGTGTGTTTTCCGCACGCGCTGTTCCGGTTTGCTTGTGAAATCACCAGCTCTGATTGGCTTACCACGACACATAACTCTAACCCTCAGCCAATCACAATCACTTCCATCCCATCTCTCGAGGGGCTAAATTCAGGTAGGCTAGTTTCCCGACAATTCACGTCACCTTCAAAGCGTCTGCCGTCCTCAAGATGGAAGCATAATTATTGCTGGCTGACAGTGGGAGATGGGAACGAGGCTAGCATCAGGTGTAGCAAACACAGAAACGTTACCAAACTTTGGAAAGCATTGTCTAATTGAATGAGCAGGGACAAACAGCTTGGAGTCAGAAGTACGTGCGCTATTCTCGAACCTGAACGCACCCCAAGTCTTGGATGACAAATCAACAGAGCAGAGAGTCGACTCGACACGGCTGGTAGTTTCTTCAAGTTATTCAGAGTAAGTAACGCACCGCTTTTGACCGTCAGTAACGGTAACGGCGTTGTAACGGCGGAAAAAGTAATTAGTTAGATTAACCCGTTACTGAAAAAAATAACACCGTTAAGTAACGGCGTTATTTATAACGGCGTTACTCCCAACACTGCTTAGAACACATCAGTACTATATGAATGGGATACCATACGCGGTGGCCAGACTGCCGTTAGACCAACATCTAGTTTTCTTTGGGTGGGCAGAGCGTGTCCGTGGGTGGGCACTGCCCACCCCTGGTAACGGCCCTGCTATAATGTCAATAGTTAAAATCTGTACATTTATCAACATGGTATCCTAAGCGAAATGATACCTTCACAACATGTTAAAAGGTCAAAATAATCAAATGCACGAGATGCTAGAGGCTTATGTAGTCAAACGATATTGACGAGAAAATGACATCCTTGTAGGATAGCCATGTGAAGGAGAGGCTATTGATTTACCGTAATGTCTAATGTACAGTACTTATTTTCTTTCCAAAATCAAGGGTTAAGAAAATGGCCCACATTTTCTTGCTGTTTACCAGTATGTCAGGGTTGTAAAATAGCATAAAAGCAGGCAAGAGTGTCTCAAGACTGATTTGGTCGAAGATTCCAGGTAGCCCTTTGCATGCACTTTGAAACGTTGTGAAAAAAATGCATGGAAAAAATTAGCGTAACTTTAGCTCGAAATATTTACGTAAAATGAATGATAACTACCTGTTTTTTTGCTTTTGACCAAAAATCTAGACTGTTCTATGTTCATATCTATAGAAATTTAGGTATGTACGCATTTATTTACAAGAAATTTCAACTTAAAAAGCTTTGTTGTGATGGCCACCAGGTTGGATTTACACATTAGCGTAATTTTGGCTCAAAATATTTACATAAAATGAATGATAACTGCCCAGTGTTTTGCTTTTAACCAAGAATATCGACTGTTCTATGTTAATATCTATGGAAATTGCTGGATGTACACATTCATTTACAACTATTTTCAACTTAAAAAGCTCTTTGTTTTGTGATGGCTGGTATGTTGTATCCATGCACAGTAGCGTAAGTTTATATTCAAATGATCAGGTAAATTTCGGCCAACTGCCCGTTTTTTGGCAAAAAAGTAGTAATTTAGACATTTCTTAGTCCATACAAAAAAATGTGCATTTTACATGTTTTATTTTATTTTACATTTCAATCTAAAATCGACAAGGGACAGATAGCCGGCAAGGCGTGCCTCTGTGCTGAGGTAATAGTAACATCGGAATTCAACCTAGAGTAACATCGGAATTCAACCTAAATAAGTTGTGATTGCATATAGAAAAATGCAAATTTTGCTTTTGTTGAGTAAAACTAAGATGATTCTGTATGCTTTCAACAAGTATTCAGTTTCTGGTGTGAAAATTGAGGTATTTATTAGCTTTTAAAAACTTGCATTAGATTAAAAAAAATAAATAAAAAGTTGTATTTTGGGCAAAAACTTGTATGTTAAATATTGCTATAGACCCTACTCACATGACGTCACAACCACGCCCCCGCGCCATATTGTCCGTCAACTCATCACTGTTGATGCATTACCGCTACGTAAATTCCTCCTATTATGGCGTGTTTTTCTGCTCGTTAACATTAATAATCAAAATGGTGAAGGCGTGTGTGGCGGTCGGTTGCAATAACAGAGAAGATAGACGAAGAGACTTGAAGTTCTACTGGATTCCGAGAGACCTGGAGAGGAGAGTGAGATGGGCTGCTGCAATTCGACGAGAAAACTGGGCTCCAAACGATTACCACAGATTATGTAGTAGTCATTTTATATCTGGTAGGATGCATTTAATATATATTTAGAGGGTTTTGGGCTGACAACCACAATTAAGATCATTGCTAGGCTAATCGCCGACAACATACACTCAGACGTTGTGAATGAACTACCTGAAAATATATAATTATAAGGGGATAATAAGACAGTTGTCATACAATTAATTTACAATTTCACTATTGAGGTCAAAAGCCAAAAAATAAATTCAACTATGGACAATCTGGAGTAGTGCTATCGCACTTCATATTTATTACATATTATATATGTATGTAGTGAGAGTGCTATCGCTAAACCATATAAACATTAAAAGCCCTAGCTCCATTGACAAATGACATGAAATACATTAGACTTGACAGTGGATGTTAGCAAGAACAAAAGATTTTGAATTGAAAATTTCGTAACTCACCTTCCCGAGCACAAGATAGATTCCTGCCGAATTTTCGTGGACGAGAACCTGTTTCACCCAACCAGCAACAAAGTATTTATAAGCCTCCAAGCTCTTAAAGTTTTTCAAACTTTCGTGAGAATAGGCTGATTTTGTGTGGACAAGATAGTTGTAAATATCAGGGGAGTAGATGTCAGGCAGAGACGGCGAAGACAGCGGGTCGAAAAACATCGATTTAGGCATCAAATATGGATCTGGCGAATGGATAAACTGAAGCTTTTCCACATAACGCCTTTTATGCAACGCATCCAATGAGTTTACAGCGTCAGATAACACCGGGGCTTCCATGAATTGCGCTATAAATTGCACGACTAATTGAAACCATTGAGAATAGGGCTAAAAAATGACGGACAATATGGCGGCCGGATACTGCGACACGTCATTTTGTGACGTAGGTGAGTAGGGTCTATTGATCCTGAAAATATAGGTGATTATCTCTGCATTTGGCGATTTTTGTGCATATAGCGAATAATTTGAGAATGTAATTGACATTTTAAATTTGTTATACTTGTTTAAAAAAATTATTCGGGATTTTATTAGGGAACTAATGATATTTTCAAGTGGGCGTGGCTTAGCGATGGGTCCATTACCAGGTTTTTCGATTTCCACCTTTTTCCAGGATATAGTACACTCAATATCACGCTGCTGTACTGTACGAATATTGCACCTGTCCCAAGCAGCGGGCAGGTTTGCTTTGGACAGCCAGACGTCCACCATCCCCCACCCAAATCCAGCCACTGGCGTAAGCTTCACCTTTCAACCTTTACCTCTTTGCCACCGTGTCTAGTGCTGGGACATTTCCAGCCCACTTGGGCTAATTGGGTCAGATTGCAAAGAGCGCTGCATTACTCCTGAAAGTGGAACCATGTGAGGCTTTTACATCACTTTCAGAATGCGTGTGTGTGGTAAAGGTCTACTGGCGAGGTCCTGTGATTGAAAAAAGGATGTCAGGAGTGGAAAGCAGCCAACAAACCAGGCTGAAAGAGGATGGGAAGATGCCCCACCCCCTCCCCATGGCGGGGAGGTTCGGCGACGAGGTTGCCGTAATTGATGTCTGACGTCTGCCACACTTTGGCCGGCCTGACGGCATAATTGACATAATAGCTTGTTTCCAATTAGTTTTCATTGAAGGAGGATGTCCCAACAGTAACAGTAGACGTGTGTAATTATGTCATGCTAACTATGTGTGTGTATGACATCTGGACTCGGGTTCGGGGACCGTGGTCCCGAGCGGGTCTGTGAGCAGCGGGTCGGCGCCAAAGCCGGTGCAGAGTTCATGTACGGAGAGAGGCGGAAATCGGATCAGGTTTGTATTTAAGGGGGATTTGACAGAATGGAAATCTGCTTGGGCTGGTGAAAATGGTGTTTGTCCAAAAAACACAAATCCCACCCCCCATATCCCAAAAGGGAAAAACAGGAAGTGGCTGGTTAGATTGGCGCATCCCGCGCAAATGAAAATAATGCTTACATTTAAATTATAATTTAGTGTTGTGGTCCATTTTCAGTTGAAAATTTGAAAGACTTTTTAAAAAAATTAACAAATGTAGATACTGTTTTTGTTTGTTACAAATTATTTTATTGCTGCTGTTCTCACCCGTTCTCCTATTTTTTAGTGCTAGTGTTTGATAGCAATGATTCATTTGGAAATATTTTGACGTGCATTTTTTTGGGGTTATTTTAGACACACGCATATGGCGGAAAACACTCAGGTGACTTGAAGTTCTGCTTTGAGACCCCTAATTTGGCCAAATTTCAAAATTGTCCTATATGTATGTGTGATACATCATTGGAAAGCCCTAAAATCTCAATTTTCAGGGGGAAGAAAAATTTTGAACAGAAATGCATTTTTTTTTTTTTTTTTTAAACCGCAAAATCCTAACTGGAGGTGAGAGCATGCGAGAGCATAATTAAAGATGCGATTATTTTAACGAGATATTATCGTGTACTTACCTTGTTTCGATCCAAAAACTCCATGTAGCATGTATCACCGCGTGTCAAGACACAGATGTGAATGGCCACAGCAGGATTTGGGGGGGATTTTATGGGTGAAACTTGGTAATATAACAAGGGTTGCGATGCAGAAATCGCAGACATCAAGGAGTGGTCGAGATTTTCTTTTTCACATGTTTACCCTTTTAAAGTTTTTTTTTTCAATTTTTCTTTGTTTGGATCGATTATTTCGCATCTAAAATATTGGGGAAAATCTAACACTAACAAAAAAAATACAATTAAGCGATAGTTATGAGGTAGATATCCGTGACCTTTTTACAGACACCATTTTTTTCCATTGTGACGTAATTTGTTTAAAAGTTTAAAATATGCGAGTGAGTAATTTTTTTAAAGTTTTTTTTTTTTTATTTTTTATACTAAATATTAGACATCAATTAATGATTCTAAGCTAAAAAGGACAGACATTTCGACTAATAAATATAATTACTTACCTTCTTTTTATGGCTGGGTTGAAATAAAAGCGATTGCGCGACGTCTGTAAACGGGGGTTTCCAGGGTAAAACGGACAAATTAAAAATAGTTCGGGGGCTTAATGCGCCATGAATATGCTATTGCAGCATATAGACATATTGTTCTATCGAACACAACAGTTCTTTTGGCTTAAAATACAGCAACTTATTTTAAAGAGGGGTGCAAGAGCAGAAACTGATTTTTTAGTCGTCTGTGTTTTCCGCCATATGCATATATTTCATACATACACTACCGTTCAAAAGTTTGGGGTCTAAACTTTTGAACCGTAGTGTATCATATTCAGTGTTGTTAATCTTACTTTAAAAAAGTAATTAATTACAGTTACAAATGACTTCTCCCAAAAAGTAATTGCACTAGTAACTCAGTGACCTGAATGTAAGAATAATTAGTTACTGTACTTGGCAAAGTAACTAGTGATCATTTTCATGTTTTTTTTTTGTCTTAAAAAAAAAAAAAAAAAAAAAAAAAAAAACAGGTCACACAATGTGAAGTTTAAAGGGTTTTTGGGACAATTGGCCCTAGCCCAATTCTTTACCCTAAACTTAGCTAGACACAGGGGTATTGCGGATTTTGCGATAACTACTGTAGATAGTAACCTATGTGTGGAAGTCATTTAATGTTGTGAATCAACCGTTAAAGTTGTTAAAATTGCTCCCGTTATTGCGTTAGTTCCCTTCTGTCTATTCGACATGTGTAAGTTTTAAAACTGTTTCATCATTTAAAGATAGAATTAAGTTAAGTTTTGTCGATTTAGGAGTATTTTAGATATAAAGTTACTTAGGTTTAGGGCTGTCCCAAACGACTAATTTTCTCCCGATTAGTCAGCCGACTATTTTTACGATTAGTCGACTAATCTAATAATATTTTTTTTTTTTTTAATTTTTTTTTTACTAATTTAGCAATGAAATTTTTGTTGTCGCTTATCAATTCACAAAAAACATATTGGAACACTCAAATTATTTATTAAAGTACAAATAAACACGTAAATAACAATAATAAATCACAAATAAACAATGAGTTCAAATGCTGATAGAATTAACTAGTGTAGCATCCCGATTGATAAGATGGTCTCTTAAACTGATGGTTTACAACTTTTATTCCATCCTTGATGTAAACACACTGTAAGAGCTACGGTGCACACAAATAAAGCAACACAATTAGAAATTAACAAAAACTTTTCACCTTTTTCCTTTTAAACCTTATTTATATATCAATGAATTGCCTATATGAATTGCCTTTACCTTATTACCTTATCATTGACAATCTCTCCCTTGAGTGCAATGACTGTATATACTGTATATATTTATGACCTTTTAACCTTATATAATTTTCTATACATTAAAATAAACCATAACCAGTGTTGTTAATCTTACTGAAAAAAAGTAATTAATTATAGTTACAAATTACTTCTCCCAAAAAGTAATTGCGTTAGTAACTCAATTACCTGAATGTAAGAGTAATTAGTTACTTGGCAAAGTAATTGGTGATAATTACTTTTTTTTTTTCCCCCTCAAAAAAAAAAAAAAAAAAAAAAACATTGGCCACACTATGTGAAGTTTTTTGTGAAGGTTTTTGGTACAATTGGCCCGAGCCCAATTCTTTACCCTAATTTACCCTTTACCCTGAATCAACTGTAAAAAGTTGTTAAAATTGCTCCCATTATTGCATTTGTTCCCTTCTCTCTACTTTCGACATATGAAAGTTTTAAAACTGTTTCATCATTTAAAGATAGATTCAAGTCAAGATTTTGCCGATTTAGAAGTATTTATATAAAAAGATTGGGGGCAATAAAACTATAAAACCGATTTGACATTATTTCCCGTTTTACTTGGTCGATCGACTTCAAGTAAAAACGGGCGTGGATCTCAACTTCCGCACTTTCAAACGAGACCAACCAGTGGCACGTAGGTGACGTAATTACAGCGTGACGAGGCTTCAAAGATGATACGTGTAAACTGTTGCCGCCGACACGTCTGGTGGTAAAAGGTTAACATAAAGATAAATACAGAAAATGGCTAGAGATAGACCGATATTTGGAATTTGACGTATATCAGTAATTTAAAATGGGTTATTTCGGCTCAGTGGCAGCCGCACCTCTCTCTCCTGCCTGCTGTCTCCTGCATTAGTATTCACAACGTCCTCTGATTGGTTAAATTGTAATAGTAAATGTTTTTGATGAGTTACACTTGTATTGTGCCTTTCCACCATTGCAAGGCCTTCAATGCGTTTCACATTAAATCTTCATGTACCTACTGGTGACTCAGCACCAGATGTTTAGTCCTTTAACTACTAATATTCGGTATTGATCCTGCAAAACCCATTTCGGTCAATCTCTAGAATGCATTAGGAGCCATTTTAATAAACATTATTAATAAATATATAATCTGCTACATGTGAATTTTGGCATTTTGTTTTTTACAATGAGACTCATTTACACATTTAAAGGGATCCTCGACCTTAAATACATGTAGCCTCTAATAAACCACAATTGTTCTCTTGTACTAAAATATGTGGTTAGAAACACAAAAAATGTTAAATCAATGGCAATATTTTATAATATTTAGTACATATTTTGACTAGGGCTATTCAAAATTATCGCGTTAACAGGCGGTAATTAATTTTTTAAATTAATCATGTTAAAATATTTGACGCAATTAACGCACATGTCCCGCTCAGACAGTATTCTGGCTTTTGGTAAGTTTTACAGCAAGGCTTTTTGTGCTGTCTAACGGCGAACTCTTGTGGTCGCTTTGCGACATGGTTTATCGTTTTCTTGCCAGTTCAATATGGCTGCACGATGTCTCGGGCTGACGCCTACGTTGTAATGTTGTGCTTATATGATCCTTGGACAAGATTTGTCCGTAAGTATGGTTGTTGTAAAGAATGTACATATTATATTACATATCATGTTGGTAAGCGAAATGTTATATTTTTTGTATGAGACGCTTTTTGTTTATGTTTAGTGAACCTGTATAGCGTGCTAAGCTAACGTTGTTGCTAATGCAATGCTTGTGTACTTTTTTTGTAGTTTTACGACGGTCTAAAGAGGACAATGGTTTGAGGCCATTTTATTAATAAATCAGATGAAAAAGGAAGAAGTCTGATTATTAAGGCGTCGTTCACTAGCTGTCTAGCTTTGGAAAAAGTAGACGCTTCGGAGTGAGGACAGCATAGACAGATTTAAATGACAGTAGAGTGAAATGCCCACTACAGTCCTTATGTACTGGTGTTGAATGTATATATCCATCTTGTGTCTTATCTTTCCAATCCAACAATTTATTTTACAGAATATATATATAATTTACAGAAAAATATGGCATATTTTATAGATGGTTTGAATTGCAATTAATTGCGATTAATTACGATTAATTAATTTCTAAGCT
Organism: Corythoichthys intestinalis; assembly: GCF_030265065.1. NCBI lineage: Eukaryota > Metazoa > Chordata > Actinopteri > Syngnathiformes > Syngnathidae > Corythoichthys > Corythoichthys intestinalis. The sequence continues at coordinate 27,390,505 of NC_080410.1, read as the reverse complement.
GTAATTAACTCGATTAAAAATTTTAAATCGTTTGACAGCCCTAATTTTGACCAATAATTGGCGCCATGTTTTGATGACGTAAATGGGATGTTTCCAATTGTGTAGCGTGTACAACAATTACGTACTGCTGCTTAAACTCGCGAAGTAAAATGCCACGATGTGCTGCTTTTGGATGCAATTTCCAGTCAAATGGAAATAAGGGGAGTGACGTGAGTCTCCACAGATTTCCTGCTGACAAGAAGAGGAGAAAGGTTGGGGAAAATGCCTGCAGACTGGCAAAACTTCCCGAGGACCCAAGGCTTTGTTCTCGCCATTTTTCTCCTACCGCATTCGAGGCTTTTAGTCGACGACAACTTATAAAAGAACTCACCGGAGAGGCTGGATATACTAGTAAGCGCAGACTAAAAGCAAATGCTGTTCCAACTATTTTCCCTCACAAGAAGACTCAACTTGCCTCAGATATTGAGTGAAATGCACGCAATAAAGCGCCAAAGACAAGACACTCTGGCCGCTCTCTTAAGCAGCCAAGCCGCACCTGTCGCTACAGCGGTAGGCGAACCTTCGGGCGTACCGCTAGTCACAGAGGAAGCTATTCATTCACTTCTACTGTCAGTTCATCAGGCAGTTAGCGTGTCTGTTCAGTATTGACCTAATATGAGTGAGGCTGCTACTCAAACTGATCCAAACACGTCCGATACAATGGTACAGTGGCCAGCTGATGCGCGCCGAGCAATTAATATGGACCACCCTTACGTAGCTAAACATGAGTTGGATGTACAAGACATGGAGGGCACTCGATCCAGATGACGAATTTAATGAGGACAGCCACGACACGACTCCGATCCTGACTATCACACGTGTGCATTCATAGTTTTATTACCTTCAGTGAGAGTTTATAATGTCAATAGTCATGAAAATAAAAATGCACGAATGACAAAGTGTGTTCAAACGTTTGGCCTGTACTGTATGTAAAGCACACGACAGCTCTGGATGCTAACAATCTACATAATTATACTGGGATAAGTTTGATCACGCAATAGCTTACTTTGAAGATCTGCTAACAAAAACCGGAGTTCTCAACAGCATACACTCTCTCGCTCAGTTTTCATTGAGACGCACTTGTACATCACCAGTTTTGCCCAACTCTTGTTTTATCAGGTATTTCCTGCTCTGCATTTTGCCTTTGCTGCTCGTCTTGTGAACGACCGATAGTGCTGTCCTGCTCTTCACTTTTCCGATCTGGTTCAAATTGGAAGGGCAGAACCGACGACATGTTGGGGTAGCTAACGAGTGACAAGCTGGAAGTTCGGCAACGGGCCCGGTGACGTCACCATACTGCAACAAGAATGGCGACCTATGACTTAAAATAATTTTACAAATTTTATTAAAACGAAAACATTAAGAGGGGTTTTAATATCAAATCTTTTAAGAATTACTTGTCTTAAAGATCAAGGATCCCTTTAAAAAATCTAAACATATTTGCCAGTGTGCCAAAAAATATTTTTTTAAGCTCTGGTGTTATATATTAAATTATAGAACCAAGCTGTACAGAATTTTAAAAGAGGCATTGTTTTGCAATAATTATGCATGTCTCAGTGGTTCTTGTGACTTTTCTTCTCGTAATTGTCAAAAATCTTCAAACAGTTGAGTAGTGTCACCTGTTGGTTTGGCATGCACTTAGAATGCCTTTGTATTCATTTTGATGGCACTTTGTTGACCCCGACGTTGAGAACAAAAAAATTGTTTTTAAAAATAGTCTTGAGTGCGTTGACAGTAAAAGGCGTCAACTCCCCGAGGTGACGACACCACTACGAAAAAGAGGAGGAGGAGGAGGAGGGCGCCCTTTCGGCTCGCCACTATTGTTTGTCCGCGCTCGCAACTTTCACTATGCAAACTCTATCTGACGTGACCCCCTTAGGCGCAAATTTTCTGCCAGCACGCAGGGCGAGTCAGGGCAAAGACGGCGCCGCCACCGCCGATAATGGCAGGAGGCTTTTGCAAGATTCGGGCTGAGTGACATTAAACGCTGAGGAGGAGGAGGAATGCCGCAAGGGAGACACCGAGGAGAGTGGGAGTGTGCGCGCTGATGGTGAAGATCCCGCTTAGGAATCTGGGAAATCTAATTTTAGTGGTGCTACTGTGCATCCTTGGAGAGGGCCTCGACTGTCAAACGCTAATACTCATCAAAACATCAGGGAAAACCCCTCGAATATCATCAAAAAGAGTCTGCAAAATGCTACACTGCGATACAAAGTAGACAAAAATTGCATGGAAGCAGAATAAAGCCAGGAAGATTGTTCATAATCACCGTGTTTGCCACTTAATGTTGACAGATGAAAGATTGGAGTTGTCAGAACAATGTCGCAACCTGCAAATTTCCTTAAAGGAGAAATATTATGCATTTTTGCGTCATTCCAAAAACTTTGCGGGTTTGTTCTGAACATGCTTGACTCAAAATACTGTGACGGTTATCAATTATCAAACAATTAGTGTCATTTCTGGTGTAGTGTAGACAGTGGTGTAACAAATCAGACCCACTTGAACTATGTGTTTCAACTAATGAGAGCTTACCAGCCAAATCAGTGTGTTGTGGCTCTTCCTTGGAGCGCCTGGTACCTGGTGAGTCCTTTAACATCAGTGCTATACTCTCGAGAAGAAATGACGGCTATAACAATAACAACCATTGGCAGTTTAACAACTTAATACACACATTTGGCTCCATTTTTTGTATGCCAAGAAAATCTAGACCAGTGCAAGTCTGTGCCCAGGGAAGCGGCATGTTTGACCAGGTTTTGGTAATTAGTAAAAATACGATTTTCTTCACGAAAAATATAAAGTATAAAGTGTTTGCAAAATTCCCAGCACCACGCGGTTATGCCAATAATACTGCCTTCTGTCACAAGGAAGATACATGGAGGACCCAAAACGCAGAGAAACAAAAGGCAGGGCAAGGCAGGCTGAGTGGGAACTCAAAAATACTTTAATAATCAAAAACTGAAAAACAAATTGCAAACAAAAGCAGCGGGGATCAGACAAAAAAACAGGAATCAAAAACTTACTTTGAGAAGAAACAACATGAGGGCTTAGACACTGAATAGACACTCTAAGAGACACTTGGATGGACATGGAATCGACAAAAGGAACAACAACGACCGAACAAGAACAGACAGCACATGGGGAAATAAAATACAGACATGGGGTAACGAGACAATGAGGCACAGATGGGTGACACAAGAGGCAGCGGATTGGTCAAAAGAAAAGGAGCAGGCAACTGTCAGGGCAACGCGGGAAGGCAGGTGGTGTGGACCCAATTGCAGGGAAACAAAAAGCAGCAAGGCAGGTGGAGGAGAACTCAAAACACGTTTTAATAACAACTAACCAAAAGCACAAAGTACAACCAAAAGGACTGGGTATCAAAAAGGCAATGTTCAAACCAAAACTTAATTAAACGGAGGGACTGGTACACGAGGGCTTGGACAGGTCTTGACTTTGGCAAAGACGTAGACATAGACAATGACGCAACAAGGAGTGAACAGAAAATGGGAGCTTATATACACACACGCAGACCAGGGGTAACGAGACAACAAGGAACAGGTGAGCACAGGAGGATAGATTAGGAGAAGGCACATCAGGTGAAATCAATGGGCAATCACAGGGACAAGTCACACTAGGAGAAAACAAACACAAAACCTAACAGGCAACAAATAACAGAGTGCCAAAAAATCGAATTATAGATGCATCGCGATTCGACATGTGACAATTCGATTACGATTCATAAATGTTCAAAAACAATGATTTTCCCTACTAACTTTAGACAGCCGCTCGTAGCGGAACGAAATTCAAGACCCCTCTGCCGCCCGGACACCTTTAACGGATGCCCGCCCAACATTATGATGGATGCTGCCAGTTACTGAGCGAGACATGTACTCCTTTTCAAAAGACTGGAAAATAAATTTGTGTATGAGACAGGCAGGGACTCGGCGGTCGCGCTTCTGTGCACAAGTTATTTTTTAGAGGGAGAGGGGAAGAGCGATAGTTCGTTGCTCCTTATCTTTCAGTTGTCAGGCAGCAGGTTCAAGTCATGTTAATCGGAAAAAGTCCCTAGTGTTTTGCTAAGTCCCGTGTCCGTCTATCAGAGGTGAGTACACGAACCCTCCTATACTGATTAGCCTTTATTGTTGTTGTTTTTGAGATGTTATTAGTTGGCGCCGTGCGCTATGCTAATTAGCGAATTCGCCAACATGTTTCCATATCCATTTGTGCGTTGTTTAGTGGTGTACAAAAGTTACTCTTGATGCAGAACGTGTAAAACCAGGATTAAGTACAGTGGTAACACTACACTACAAACATGCTAAATAGTACAGAAATCTGTGAAACAAAGTAAATTGGTTAAAAGAAGTCTCATTTCTAAAGACACTTTTTTTGCTTCCAGAAAATGTGGAATTCATTCCCCCAGTGTGTATTTTATTGTATTGTTGAGAGAAATAAGTACTGCCTTTGAAACAGCTAATGTTTTTGCATCTTCTTGTGAAAAAGAGTATCTCAACGTCAGCTGTGTGTTGTATGGGCATGTTGAGAAATAAGTACTGCCTTTAATATGGTTAATGTTTTTGCACTTCCTTGGTAAAAAAAAAACAAACAAACAAAAAAACAAAGCATTTGTATGGCCATGTTTCCTTCATTCCTATTGAATCATTAGGAGATTTTAAATAAATAATGGATATTAAATTTGTTAAGCTACTTTGTTAATTAGTAATGTACGATGCATCAGTAATCGTGATAACCCTGATTGTCAATACCATGATCATCGTTCAATAATCGAATCGTAGCACCCTGAATCGTAATCGAATCGTGGGGTGCCTTAGATGGCACACCCCTAGCCACAACGGGTGAAATCAATGGATAATCAAATGACAGGCATGACACCTTCCTGTGATGTCGTAATAAGCGCTATTCACAGTGATGTCACTCAACTTCTGGATTACTCCCGGGTTATTGATAGGAGTGTCTATCTTCAGTATTTTTTCAATGGGGAATGTGTGCACTGCTCCGTAATCCAGAAAATGTCATTTAAATTCGAAAGGAACAAGTTAACATTAATGCTTTTTTTCCCCATTTGTCTTGATAAAATTACATGTCTTTTATGCTTTACCATTCTGAAATTATCCTAAATTCGCCTGGGAATTTATGCTATAAACAATGCCCGTGATGTTGTTTTCTGCCTGTGTGTATCACAGCTATGTTCTTGCTGTTATTATTGTTTTAGAATAATGATAGAATAGTAGAAAAATAGTGATAGAATCATCCAAAGTAAACCTAACAAAGGATTTCTTTTGTTATCATTTTAGCTTAAATGTGTGACTGCACGTCATGCTCTACATTTCTGTCGGTGGTTTTGAACCATTTCAATTTTAAGACCCATTATTCATTTGACATTTGATTATCATACATTGATATTAAAAGGATATAATGAAGTGAGGCTTTACACACATTAAGCTTCCATTCCCACCTAATCTAGAAATGTTCATTATAGTTAAATTCAAAATATGTATACTGTAGCAACAGTTATTATCTGTTCCACCCGCAATGGTTGATTGATAGTTGTGGTAACGGTGGTGACTGGCTGTTGTGGTTGCCATTGTTATGTTCTGTGTGTTCTCTGTTCTGTGTAATACAGTACAATGTGCCGTCTCTTGTGATCGTCTGGTGTAAAGGGCACAATAGCAGCAAGTGTGAAATATGAAAACTGTCTCTCTCTCATTATTTTCTACGTCGCTCAATACAATACATTTAGCAAGACAACATGTTGCCTTGTTGTAAATAATATTAATCTTCATTACACCTTTAGAAATTGAATGTTTTTTCCTTGTGGTCCATATAAACTCAATAGAGTTTCACAGAGGGATACTCCTATCAGCAAACCTGGTCATGTGAATAAGGTCTATTATGGTAAATACCACTTGTCGAGTCAAAAATTGCATGTGAACGCCCCCTCAAGTCGTATTTTCTACTGAAGAACTGGGATTTTATTATGATACTCGAGTTTCTGGGATGAGACGACCTCTTACTTTTCAAAATCACGGCACCTGAATAAGAAGTTGTGAATGGTAAAAAATTGCATGCTTTTTTTCCCTTTTTTTCACCAGCATAATAAAGTACAGTACATAGTTACAACCAAGTGTTTGCAAAAATGTTAATTTATTAACAAAACATACCATTTGCTTTTGATGCGTTGTTCTTGTTGTAGTAGATGAATTAAAAGGTCTAAATTAGTCTTCAAACCAAAATGATGTCTGTTTTGGGGGGGGGGGCTGTTGTTGCTATGACAACAAAAGCACATGAACAGAATGTACTCTTTAATTACCAACTAGCAAGTCGTAAGAATCATCTTTCCCAGAGCATGTGAAGACAGCAAAATAATGGCACAGACCAGTCTCCCAAATTACAAAACATGCTGTCTTTGCTGTCGCAAAACTACAAAAGCAATGTGTTGTTTAGGAAAACTGAGCAATTTGAGTTGCTATAGAATTCGGCACGAGGACGAATGAAATGCATGTCCAGTTTCAGCATTAGGCGTTTTCTCAGCGTTTTATCTGAGGTAAGGTCATGAAGTTAGGTAAGACAGCTGTCTAGTGTTTTTCATGTAGGGGCACTAGTCTGTCACCTAGTATAACGACAAATTAAACTATATGATTTTGAAAGTCGGGGCAGATCAACTTGCGGGCACCTGCGTGTGGCTCTCACGGACGTTTGTCCTGGCCGACCAGCTTTTAATTATTCTTAACAAAATTTATAAGCGGTCATTGCTTCCTCTTTTTTCCTGAATTGTGTGTCATTTCTTGTTCGTTAAGAGAATAAAATAATGTGTAAAAAGAGAAAATCGATTTTTTTCTTCACTAATTTATGTTTATATAGACAAGTTTCCTGAGCGAAATATGGGCAGCGCCATCTTGGAAAATGTCTGCTCCGAACTTCCTGTTCAGAAAGAACAACATGAATTGCTAAGGGCTGTTCGGTCCCTGTGCGACCGGTGTCAGAGTTTGGTCCGCATTGCCGGTAGTAAGTCGAAATCATTCCCAGTGAGGGTTGGATTCTGCCAAGGCTGCCCTTTGTCACCGATCCTGTTCATAATTTTTATGGACAGAATTTCTAGGCGCAGCCAAAGAGTTGAGGGGGTCCAGTTGGGTGACCTCAGCATTGCATCTCTGCTTTTTGCAGATGATGTGGTGCTGTTGGCTTCATCAGGCCGTGACCTCCAACTCTTATTGGAGAGGTTCGCAGCTGAATGTGAATCGGTTGGGTTGAAGATCAGCACCTCCAAATCAGAGACCATGGTCCTCAGTCGGAAAAGTTTGGAGTGATCTCCCTGGGTCAGGGATGAGATCCTGCCCCAAGTGGAGGAGTTCAAGTATCTTGGGGTCTTGTTCACGAGTGAGGGAAGGAGGGAGCGTGAGATCGACAGGCGGATCGGTGCGTCTGCAGTAATGTGGACTCTGCACCGGTCTGTAGTGGTGAAGGGCGAAGCTCTCGATTTACCAGTCTACTTTCCTTCCCTTACCTATGGTCACGAGTTGTGGGTCGTGACCGAAAGAACAAGATGCCTGATACAAGCGGCAGAAATGAGTTTTCTCCGCAGGGTGTCCGGGCTCTCCCTTAGAGATAGGGTGAGAAGCTCGGTCATCCCGGAGAGACTCGGCGTTGAACCGCTACTCCTCCGCGTTGAGAGGAGCCAGCTGAGTTGGCTCGGGCATCTGGTTCGGATGACACCTGGACGCCTCCCCGGAGAGGTGTTCCTGGCATGTCCCACCAGCAGGAGGCCCCGGGGATGACCCAGGACATGCTGGAGGGACTATGTCTCTTGGCTGGGCTGGTAGCGCCTTGGGATCAAGCCGGAAGAGGTGGTTGAAGTGGCTGGGGAGAGGGAAATCTGGGCTTCCCTGCTAAAGCTGCTGCCCCCGCGACCCGACCCCGGAGCAAGCAGAAGATGATGGTATGGTAACATGAATTGCGGTTGAAGTATGCAGTGTGTTGACAAAGTTAAAACTGCAAAATTAAAGCAGAGGAACTCACGGAATCTCCAAATATGGATTCAGCACGACGTAGATGTGATTGTATCATTACTCTTATCACTTCGTTGATCATTCGTGGACGAAATTACAGTATATACGTAACAACCTGTCAGCCTGTGTTGACGTGAGGTGTAGATTAATACGCCAGCCACTTGAATGGCCAAAATGAGGTAAAATTACAAATTATATTACATTTGCCAAATGCAGAAGGGCTGACACGGATTTTGTTGTTCCAAGGAAATACTACAAGGTATGTACATATAAACAAAAATTCCATGTCATTCTTTTTTGATTGCAGATATTGATCGCAATAAAACATTTGGACAACATGATTTCTTGTTTTATTTAAAACGATTGGTGCATGTGCAAAACAGGTCAATAAATCACAATTTATAAAATTATTAGAAAAATATTAATGAAAGTTTAGCATACGAAGAATGTGTTATAAGACAGCAGAGCATAGACTTCATAACGTATTGATGGGACACGGGGCGCGGGGCCGATTTATAGGGGGCCTATCTCCTTCAAAGCTGACCGACAAAAAGCTTTTTCCGTTGAAAATGATTGTGAATAAATGCTTAAATCCCTGAATTCTTTATAGATAAGGACATAAAACAGTCTCGATTCTTGGTTAAACACACACAAAAAAAAAAAACATCCAAGTAGCATTTATTTTACAAAAATATTGCGAACTATGAGGCTAGTCAGTAAGGAAATTAGCGGCCGCCATATGTAAACAAAAAGCCTTTTCCGTTGAAAATTATTGTGAATAAATGCTTAAATCCCTGAATTCTTTATACTGTAGATAAGGACGTAAAACAGTCTTGATTCTTGGTTAAACACACAAAAAAAAAAAACCCATCCAAGTAGCATTTATTTTATGTAAATATTGCGAACTATGAGGCTAGTCAGTAAGGAAATTAGCGGCCGCCATATGTAAACAAAGAGCTTTTTTCGTTGGAAATTATTGTGAGTAAATGCTTAAATCCCTCAATTTTTTATAAATGTGGATGTAAAACTGTTTCAATTATTAGCAGCCGCCATATGTAAACAAAGAGCTTTTTTCGTTGGAAATTATTGTGAGTCAATGCTTAAATCCCTGATTTCTTTATAGATGTGGACGTAAAACAGTTTCGGTTATTGGTTAAAAGCAAAAAAAATGTGCAGGTAGCATTTATTTCACGTAAATATTGTGAACTATGAGGCTAGTCAGTAAGGAAATTAGCTGCCGCCATATTTAAACAAAGAGCTTTTTGCGTTCAAAATTCTTGTGAATAAATGCTTAAACCCCTGAATTCTTTATACTGTAGATAAGGACGTAAAACAGTCTTGATTCTTGGTTAAAAACAAACAAACAAAAAAAACGTCCAAGTAGCATTTATTTTACGTAAATATTGCAAACTATGAGGCTAGTCAGTAAGGAAATTAGCGGCAGCCATATGTAAACAAAGAGCTTTTTCCATTGGAAATTCTTGTGAATAAATGCTTAAATCCCTGAATTCTTTATCGATATGGACGTAAAACAGTCCCGATTATTGGTTAAAAGCAAAAAAAAGGTACCATTCAGGTAGCATTTATTTTACGTACAGTGGGGCAAATAAGTATTTAGTCAACCACTAATTGTGCAAGTTCTCCCACTTGAAAATATTAGAGAGGCCTGGAATTGTCAACATGGGTGAACCTCAACCACGAGAGACAGAATGTGGGAAAAAAATTCCTCAGAAAATCACATTGTTTGATTTTTAAAGAATTTATTTGCAAATCATGGTGGAAAATACGTATTTGATCAATACCAAAAGTTCATCTCAATACTTTGTTATGTACCCTTTGTTGGCAATAATGGAGGCCAAATTTTTTCTGTAACTCTTCACAAGCTTTTCACACACTGTTGCTGGTATTTTGGCCCATTCCTCCATGCAGATCTCCTCTAAAACAGTGATGTTTTGGGGCTGTCGTCGGGCAACGCGGACTTTCAACTCCCTCCACAGATTTTCTATGGGGTTAGGGTTGAAATGCTTCTTATGAAGTCACTCCTTTGTTGCCCTGGCTGTGTGTTTGGGATCATTGTCATGCTGAAAGACCCAGCCACGTCTCATCTTCAATGCCCATGCTGATGGAAGGAGATTTTCACTCAAAATCTCTCGATACATGGCCCCATTCATTCTTTCCTTTACCCAGATCAGTCGTCCTGGTCCCTTTGCAGAAAAACAGACCCAAAGCATAATGTTTCCACTCCCATGATTCACAGTGGGTAAGGTGTTCTTCGGATGCAATTCAGTATGCTTTCTCCTCCAAACACGAGAACCTGTGTTTCTACCAAAAAGTTCTATTTTGGTTTCATCTGACCATAACACATTCTCCCAGTCCTCTTCTGGATCATCCAAATGCTCTCTAGCGAACCGCAGACAGGCCTGGACGTGTACGTTCTTCAGCAGGGGGACACGTCTGGCAGTGCAGGATTTGAGTCCCTGGCGGCGCATTGTGTTACTGATAGTAACCTTTGTTACTGTGGTCTCAGCTCTCTGTAAGTCATTCACTAGGTCCCCCCGTATGGTTCTGGGATTTTTGCTCACCGTTCTGGTTATCATTTTGACGCCACGTAGAGAGATCTTGCATGGAGCCCCAGATCGAGGGAGATTATCAGTGGTCTTGTATGTCTCACATTTTTCTAATTATTGCTCCCACAGTTGATTTCTTTACAGCAAGCGTTTTACCTATTGCAGATTCAGTCTTCCCAGCCCGGTACAGGTATACAATTTTGTCTCTGCTGTCCTTCGACAGCTCTTTGGTCTTGGCCATAGTGGAGTTTGGAGTGTGACAGACTGAGGTTGCGGACAGGTTCGTTTTATACCGATAATGAGTTAAAACAGGGGCCATTAATACAGGTAACGAGTGGAGCCTCGTTAGAAGAAGTTAGACCTCTTTGACAGCCAGAAATCTTGCTTGTTTGTAGGTGACCAAATACTCATTTTCCACTCTAATTTGGAAATAAATTATTTAAAAATCAAACAATGTGATTCTTTTTTTTTTTTTTCACATTCTGTCTCTCATGGTTGAGGTTTACCCATGTTGACAATTACATGCCTCTCTAATCTTTTCAAGTAGGAGAACTTGCACAATTGGTGGTTGACTAAATACTTATTTGCCCCACTGTAAATATTGCGAACTATGAGGCTAGTCAGTAAGGAAATTAGCGACCACCATATGTAAACAAAGAGCTTTTTCCGTTGAAAATTCTTGTGAATAAATGCTTAAATCCCTGAATTCTTTATAGACCCTACTCACGTGACGTCACAGCCACGCCCCCGCGCCATGTTGTCCGGATACTAGTCATGTTAATGCATTAGCGCTTCGTAAATTCCTCCTATTATGGCGTGTTTTTCTGCTCGTTAACATTAATAATCAAAATGGTGAAGTCGTATGTGGCGGTCGGTTGCAAAAACAGAGAAGATAGACGGAGAGACTTGAATTTTTACCGTATTCCGAGAGACCCGAAGAGGAGACCGAGATTGACTGCTGCAATTCGACGAGAAAACTGGGCTCCAAACGACTACCACAGATTACGTAGTAGTCATTTTATACCTGGTAAGATGCATTTAATATATATTTAGAGGGTTTTGGGCTGAGAACCACAATTAAGATCATTGCTAGGCTAATTGCCGACAACATACACTCAGACGTTGTGAATGAACTACCTGAAAATATATAATTATAAGGGGATAATCAGACAGTTGTCATACAATTAATTTACAATTTCACTATTGAGGTCAAAAGCCAAAAAATAAATTCAACTAGGGACAATCTGGAGTAGTGCTATCGCACTTCATATTTATTACGTATTATATATGTATACAGTGAGAGTGCTATCGCTAAACCATATAAACATTAAAAGCCCTAGCTCCATTGACAAATGATATGAAATACATTAGACTTGACAGTGGATGTTAGCAAGAACAAAAGATTTTGAATTGAAAATTTCGTAACTCACCTTCCGAGCACAAGATTCCTGCCGAATTTTCGTGTACGAGGACCTGTTTCACCCAACCAGCAACGTAGCATTTATAAGCCTCCAAGCTCTTAAAGTTTTTCAAACTTTCGTGAGAATAGGCTGATTTTGTGTGGACAAGATAGTTGTAAATATCAGGATATCAGATGTCAGGCGAAGCCAGCGGGTCGAAAAACATCGATTTAGGCATCAAATACGGATCTGGCGAATGGATAAACTGAAGCTTTTCCACGTAACGCCTTTTATGCAACGGATCCAATGAGTTTACAGCGTCAGATAACACCGGGGCTTCCATGAATTGCTCTATAACTTGCTCGACTAATTGAAAACAATGAGAATAGGTCTGAAAAAGAGGTACAATATGGCGGCCGGAAACAGCGACACGCCCATTTTGTGACGTAGGTGAGTAGGGTCTATAGATACGGACGTAAAACAGTCTCGGTTCAGTCTCAGAATGCATTTAGAGACAATATTGGCATGCCACTAGTAAATTTGCACTATATAAAGTGAAACATGAGAGTGAAAATATAGCCATATGGAGAACTAGTTCACCCATTTTCCAACTTTTGAACCCCCCTCCACCTCGGGCCCGCCCTGGGATAGCCGCCCTTCCCTTCCTCCTTCAAGTTCCGCCCCTGAGAGTATGCACTTATGTATAATACCTTCTACAGCAGGGCCAATGCAGAGTACATCTTTAGTTACTGTGACGACTACAGGAGCGGCTACTTGTACCGAGCCGGCATTTGGACTGAGAATGTTCTTTGTGTGAGAAATGGTTTGAGTGCGAGTGAATGAAAAATCTCCCCGAGCGCCCAGGTGAGCCGTTTTAGCGAACGGCAGTTGTGACAAGTGCGAGCGTCTTTCATGACGGGCCGGCGGTGTCCGTGTCTTCTCCCATCCCCGAAGCCTTTCATGGGCGCTCTCCGAGGGCCGTCCCGGTAACACGAGCCCGCCGGCCTTTTGTGCCCATTCTTCTGCTTATCCTTTCATCTCTTGAAACAACCAGAGACGGAAAGCACCGCTCGTTGAACGCTGGGGGAAAGAGATAGTGGGCGGAGGAGGAGGGGGGTCTCAGGCTTTGGGATGACGGGGGGAGGTCGCAGGCTCATCCCGCAATTTATGGCCGTGCTTTTCAACAAGGCCATTCAAGGTTTCGAGGTGGGGAGGCCCACTGGTCAAAAGCGCAAAGCCGCCCCCAGCCCCAGTGTGTGCATATGTCTGTAAAGGGATCACTTATCTGAGGTGAGGACCCCGAGAACCGTTTGGGCGTCGGCCATTTTGGACTACAAGTCACCTTCGTACAGGTGCTGGAAAACACAAAAACGTGAAAGCAGACGCTACCCTGTTTTGGAAGAAAAATCCAATCCAAATATTTTGGGGACATATTTTGAACTGAAAGGTTGTCATTTTATTTCATTATTACAAAAGGTAATTTTTAAAATGTACAGTTTTGGTGAACAACTTGTGAATAGCATTTTTTATGAGATTTTTTTTTCCAGAAAGGGCGTACATATTTAGGAAAAAAAAAAAACGGCCCTCTTTTCTAATCTTGATTTTCTGGGATGTCATCAATTTTTAGAGAAAATATAACGAACTTTGTTGGAGAAGTCGCACATATTTTTTGTAATTTGTCATATTTTAATGCTCTAAATCAGGGTTCACTAAATCCGGACCTCGGTGCCACTTTTCCTGTCGTGTTTTCCATGTTTCCCTCCTCCAACACACCTGAATCAAAATAATCAGGATCATTATCAGGCTTCTGGAGAGGTTGCTGATGACATAATCATGTGATTCAGGTGTGTTAGGGGAGAGGGACGTGGAAAACACGACAGGAAAAGTGGCATCGAGGTCCGGATTTATTGAACCCTGCTCTAAATCAAGGTTCTATTTATAAAGAAGTCTTTTTACGCAGAAAAAAAAAAAATCTTGTTGACAAAATCAATTTTTAGGGAAGATAATACATTTTAAAGTAAAACGTTTTTCATAAATAGTGTTTTTTTTGGTAGAAGACCTATTTTTTGAGAAATGTTCTACATTTTTGTTTGTATAAAAATTGTAGTTGTAAAACATTTTTTTTAACAACATTGAATTTTCTGAAGGAAATGACATTTTTGAGGGAAAAAACATATTCGTCAAAAAAAAGAAAAATTTAAAAGTCAAAAACAGGAAGAAAGTTGAAACTTACAGGAAAAAATAAGTTGTAATTCTTTTAGAAAATAATGGATTTTATTCTCATGAAAAGGATTCATTTTGAAAGAAAAGTATTTTTTTGAGGGAAGAAACTTGTGTGCACGCATGTAGGTCGCATGTGTTGAGCATTTGAGTGCAGGCAGGGCAAGTCTTGACAAGGTTGACCTTACATTAAGAAGACAACAAGCGCTTGGGCACGGATCACTGCAAAGACTTGAACAGCATGACAAGTTCTTCCGAATGTTTGCCTGCTCTGCCGACACAACGCAAAATCTTTTCCATGGTATCCATATTTCGATGTGATGACGCAACATAAAGAAGCCTTGGTAGGAGATCAACGCGTACCAAACGCCCAAGGAGTTAGTCGCACGCGCTGGCAGAATGTAAATCTTCCTCCCTCCGACCACATTTGTCTCCCCGACGGCGCTACATTCCCCAAAAACCAACAAGTTGCCTTGTGATGGGAGGTTTTCTGGCCTCCAGTTGGAGGAGATTAGTCAACGGGAAGTGATGGCACCATCAAAGTCAACCGAAAACTTTATGAGCAAAGAGTCAAGATCTCATAAGTCAAGTCCAAAATGTAAAATAAAAGGCAATTAAATGATTTATCACAGGCTTTGGGGCTTGAGAAACGAGTTCTTAAGTTATGCAAAAAGTTGGCAAGGTGTCATAAAGCTGGGATGCATCTACTTGATTTGCAGTGCATTTAAAAGTCTACACATCCCTGCTCAAATACCAGCGTTTTGTGGTCGTGAAAAAAAAGTAACTTTTCCCACGTATATGTGGGCTAGAAACAATACAACTCCGTAATACTTCATAGAGCACTCAGCTAATTGATTTGCTGCCATTGGCGGTGTTAGCTAGAAAAATTAAATTCTGTCTTTACACTTAACACGCTTTATTTTCCTTCCGTTGGGACACTTATAATCAAGGTCTTGTCTTGTGTTTTAAATGAACTGGATGTCTAAGGCAGGCAATAAGTTTATAGTAAATACTACCTTGATAACTTATTTTTCAAATTTAGTTTTTTTTTTTTTTTTTCATTTTTTACTTTGTTTTAATCAAAAAACAAAAAAGGGAAAATTGCAAATATACTCTCATGCATTTAAAAAAAAAAAAAAAAGCTTTAATGAAAACCATAAAACTGCAATTATTCTCTTTATTTAAAATGTTTATTCTTTTTTTTTTTCATTAAAAACAAAAATTGGGAGAAAAAAAAAACAACCAAAAAAAAAAAATAAAAAAAACCACTTTTTATTTTTCATCAACTTTATTGTGGTCCATACCAAGAGTATTTCTGTTTTTGTTTAATTTAATTGTATTTGTATCAACAATTTATTGATATAACCATTAAAAAAATAAAAACTAAAGACTAATAATAACTAATCATTAATATTATAATCAAAACCTGGCGTCTAAATATGAGGGCATTACATTTTGGGTCATGACCCTCATTAGTATGTCCATGTATGTTATTATGAGGCTAAATTTTATTAAATGGCCCAAATTTGTCACTTGCGCTCTAAAAGGTTTTAAAAAAAAATGTAACATGTCTAAATGGAAGAGCAGACTGGCTAGTTTATTGGCACTTTAACAAATGAAGAGTTTAATTTAAGACTGACCGTTTCATTAGACACCTACACTGCTGGCCAAAAGTATTGGCACCCCTGCAATTCTGTCAGATAATGATCAATTCTTCCCAGATATTGATTGCAATTACAAATGCTTTGGTAGTAATATCTTCAATTATTTTGCTTGCAATGAAAAAACACAAAAGAGGAGGGGGGGAAAAATCATATCATTTTAAACAAAACTCCAAAAATGGACCGGGCAAAAGTACAAGCACCCTTTAAAAAAATCGTGTGATGCTTCTCTAATTTGTGTAATTAACAGCACCTGTTGCATGTAACAGGCGGTGGCAATAACTAAATCACACATGCAGCCAGTTAAAATGGATTAAAGTTCACTCAACCTACATCCTGTGTGCTTGTATGTACCACATTGAGCATGGAGAAAAGAAAGAAGACCAAAGAACTGTCTGAGGACTTGAGAAGCAAAATTGTGAGGAAGCATGGGCAATCTTAAGGCTACAAGCCCATCTCCAAAGACCTGAATGTTCCTGTGTCTACCATGCGCAGTGTCATCAATAAGTGGCATGGCACTGTGGCTAACCTCCATGGATGTGGCAGAAAAGAAAAATTGACGAAAGATTTCAACGAAAGATTGTGCGGATGGTGGATAAAGAACCTCGACTAATATCCAAACAAGTTCAAGCTGTCCTGCAGTCCGAGGGTACAACAGTGTCAACTCTTACTACCCGTCGGCGTATGAATGAAAAGAGAATTTAAGGTAGGATACCCAGGAAGACCCCACTTCTGACCCAGAGACATAAAAAGGCCAGGCTGGAGTTTGCCAAAACTAACCTGAAAAAGCCAGAAAGGTTTTGGAAGAATGCTCTCTGGTCAGATGAGACAAAAGTTGAGCTTTTTTGGGAAAAGGCATCAACATAGAGATTACAGAAAAAAAAAACGAGGCCTTCAAAGAAAAGAACACGGTCCTCACAGTCAAACATGGCGGAGGTTCCCTTATGTTTTGGGATTGCTTTGCTGCCTCTGGCACTGGACTGCTTGACCATGTGCATGGCATTATGAAGTCTGAAGACTACCAACAATTTTTGCAGCATAATGTAGGGCCCAGTGTGAGAAAGCTAGGTCTCCATAAGAGGTCATGGGTCTTCCAGCAGGACAAGGACCCAAAACACACTTCAAAAAGCACTAGAAAATGGTTTGAGAGAAAGCACTAGAGACATCTAAGTGGCCAGCAATGAGTCCAGACCTGAATCCCATAGAACACCTGTAGATAATCCTAAAAATTGCAGTTTGGAGAAGGCACCCTTCAAATCTCAAGAGACCTGGAGCAGTTGGCCAAAGAAGAATGGTCTAAAATTCCAGCAGAGCATTTTAGGAAACTCACTGATGGATACCGGAAGCGGTTGTTCGCAGTTATTTTGTCTAAAGGTTGCGTTACCAAGTATTAGGCTGAGGGTGCCAATACTTTTGTCCAGCCAATTTTTGGACTTTTGTGTAAAATGATAATGATTTGATTTTTTCCCCATTCTCTTTTGTGTTTTTTCATTGTATGCAAAATAAATGAAGATATTACTACCAACGCATTTGTAATTGCAATCATTTTCTGGGATAAATTGAGCATTATCTGCAGAATTGCAGGGGTGCCAATACTTTTGGCCAGCACTGTAATTGTTTGCCAGGAATTCCAGATATTTACACTAAGATACAAAGTTACAAACCACACATTTGCATAATATGTCCCGCTTAAATTAATAATTGCCATTTTGTTGTTGGAAAAAACATGGCTCCATTCAACTTCAACTTGATATTATTGCGCTCCCCGCTCCCTTTTTATTTTATTTTTTAATGGATACATAAATAATAATAAGAAAAAAAGAATACACTCACCTGGACGCAGGCCAACATTACAGCTGTCATTTCGTTTAATTGTTTACTGATAAAACTGTGTGCGGAGAGGAAATCACCTTGGCGGCCTAAGGGGGAGGAAAATGAGGTAAAACTATTTGAGTCACGCAATTGTGCTCCTTGCTTGTCCAAACTTTTTTAGCTGCTAGCAAGCCAAATGGCGGGCTCCTCTTGCTCTCTATTAATTAACAGCAAACGCTGCTTGACATGGTAGCTACGCGCCTTTTCACATATGTAAGTTGTTGACTTTCGTGCAGTGTGTTTTTCCATAAAGTAGCATCTTGAAAACGTCCAATTTTTATTTAACGAGACAAACCTGAGCTTTAAAGTAGGAGGGTCAAGTCAGAAAGGTTTCACACGGGAAGTGAGCCAAATTGAAAAATAGTTCAATTGATGGATTATTTCACGAAGATTAGACGTTTTGATTTAAATTGACATGGCTCAAAAATACACAGGAAAAGAGTTCGTTAAAGCCCGTTTGTGTTTTATATGTTTGCTTTTATTTTGAAAACAGCGGTCGGATGTTACTTGTCTGGCCGGTGCTAGCTTGCCGACGCCCGACTTGACTTTTTGCGCGTTGCTTGCAGCCAGGCGGAGTTGCGGAGCTTTTTGCAACCTTTTCCCCAAGCAACGTGTTCACCTCGCCACCGCACAGACTTGAACCGAGGAATGTTTTCATGTTTGGTCTCCTTTGGAGAAGCACCTCCGGATATTTGTCACACCACTTCGGGTTTTGGGGGACTGATTGAACACTTGGACGCAGTCCGCTTTTGGTGGGTGCGCTCCCTGGTACGACAGGCGGCCCTTTTTTTCCCCTTTTCCCCAATTTATACCACCTTGGATTGCTTTTTGTATTTTTGCTTTTTTTGGGATTCCCATGAGACGTCATGGACTTTTTAAAAGAACAGAGACATGAGCGAGCGTGTGTTTAGAGAGTGTTTTTTGACTTTCCCTCCCTAAAAGCAGTTGAGCGACTGACTGGGGACAGGACTAGGGAATCAATGCGGTGTCAGCTGGAAGGACGCGGGGTCCGGATCTCAACTCAACGGTATGAACTTTTCAGTATTTGATTGGACTTGCATTCAAACATGTAATGACAATTTTCTAAATCATTACCTTCAGTTTACAACTGTGGACGCCCAGTTCATTTCAACTGGGAGGGATGGCTGTGAATGCTCATGTTTCAGCGCCATTGACGGCACTAGATGTCCAATCCATTTTGACTGATAAAGTCTGGCGGCGAACAATCGCTGCCAACACTCCCAGTCAAAATGGATTGGTGGATTGGACATCTAGCGCCCATAGGCGGAGTTTGACTTTTGGGGCAGAGGGGGTTCAACATGTTGATGACCTCGAAACGCAGTGTCAGCAATAAAATTAACTTACAAGAATATTTATAATAATAAATTGACAATGAGCATTTTTTTGTTCCCGATCATTCTTGAGGGGAATTCCAAATCAGGATCAATACTTTTCGCCAAGATCCTCGTCCATTGAATATGGTACGCCCACCGGTGTCATGCCAATGTAGTTACCCCAGTCAAAAATTGTATCCCTTGGGCGGAGCCATGTGGAGGCAGATTTGTGTTTTTATTATTCAATCAAAAAAGTTGCTTCAATCAAAAAAAAAAAGTAGCTTCAATCAAAATATATTTTTTCAACAACAAAAAAAAAGTAGCTTCAATCAAAAAAAAAAACTGAATGCAAAAATACATTTGAAACTCAAAAAACTAAAAAAAAAATGCATTTATTTGGTTGATTTTTTTTTTGGTTTTTTGATTGAAGTCGTTTTTTTTTTTTTTTTGACTGAAGTAATGTTGATTTGAGTTTTTGTATTCATTATTCAATCAAAAAATAAGTTGCTTAAAAGAATTTTTTTTTAAAAGAAAAATCACTTCAATCAAAAAAAAAAAAAAGAAAATTTTCAATAATAGAAAAAGTTTTTGAATGTGAAAAAATATGAGATTGAAAAATTTGCATTTGAACACTTAATTTTTCATTGAAAAAGTTTTCTTTGATTAAAGCAGTCTTTTTTGTGTTTGGGCCATATTAAGGGTAGGACATTTGTGCCTCAATCGTTCAATCCCTCCAGAAGTTGCTTCAATAAAAAAAAATAATTTGAAAAAATAAAATTGCCCTCCCCTAATATATATATTTTTAATGAAAATTATATGCAAAGAAAATGACCGTCTAAGGTGCTAGTCACATGATCTGTTCAAAAAATAATTTTGACCCAATATAATTTTTTTTTTGTTCATTTCATTCATTTTTGTTGCAGTTTTATTGGTTTACAACTATATACAGGATAGTCAATGACATGCAATGACACTTTTCGGCCACCAGGAGGGGCTGGGCCACCTGCCCCCCCCTTAAAATCCGCTTATGCTAGCGCCATCAATGGCAGCCAATTAGTTAATGGCACATTAAACTTGGTTAATTTCCTGCTAATGATTTGAATTCATGTCAAAAAAAACGTTTATTGTGCAATTTTAAGCCAAGAACAAAGCAATTATAAGTCGACATGGTGTTCCGTAAAAGTTCAAATATGTTCTAAAGAAAAATGACATGACACTTTTATGATGCTATTTCTGGTGCTTTGTTTCCTACTGTGAGCTTGGTGACTTCTTTTGGGGTGGTCTTTTCAATTGGAGCAGAACTTCACCGATACGTCGGATAACATAATTATGTCAAACACGCTTTCTGGGGAGTTGCCATGCGTCTGGACTTTGTGCAACTTGATTGGAGTGCTGTGATTTTAGAATGATGCTGTGACATCATCTGTCATATCACCATTTGGAATGTCACCAAAATGTTTCCAGGGAAAAGAGGCCTCTGGAGTCATCACGCAAAAGGATTAGCAATTTATTTTGACGTATTCTTGGCATCTGATTGGGCAAATTCAAGTGCTGGAATTTGGCCAAAAAGTTGCTGCTTTAACACCAAAATGGCTGACTTCCTGTGTCCTCTGATGATAATATACTGAAAACAGTTGTTTTCAGATATGCCGACTGTGATTAATTTGCCGTTGAAAGGAAAATGTTAAAGTATTACAAACATGTTTTCAGAGTGTCACAACAAGTTTTTGAACTGCTCTTGTCCTATTGTTACTCAGAAAAAAAATAATAAATAAAATATTTGGAAAATATCTTCAGAAAAATATACAGAATTTTTCTTCAGTGTAACATTTTATTTAAAAAAGGTTTTCCTTAAAAATGTAACATTCGGCTTTCAGAAAAAAAAGTGATTTAAAAATAAAATGTTAGCCAGAGGGGAAAAAAATCTATAAAGAAAATCGATACTCATTCTTGAAGAATTAGTGCTTTATGAGTACAAAATTGGATTTTGATTAATTTTATTTCTTGTACACACCCTTTCTTAAGTCAATGCATTGGGCGTCTATCACCATCAATGGCAGCCAATGAAACATTATAAGGTAATAATAATTAGGGCTGCAGCTATTGATTATTTTCTATTCGATTAATCTTTCAACTGGTTAGTTCGAAAAATCGAGTAATCGGATTAGGAACATTTAATGCGTTGCAAAATCAATTGTCAGAGATGTAAAACAAAGGCGTCCTAAGATTGCACTTTCAAAAGAGCGGTGAATGCGAATACGAAATAAAATTCCCAAGTGTTTCATCAAACTATGCAAAATTGCACTTTTATTTAAGAATAAATTAAAATAACTGCGCTTAGCCTCAAATGGTAGCAGAAAAATAAATGAGGATGTAAGTACAATAATGAAACAATTGGCTAACATGCATAGCAAAAGTCTGCTAGCTTAAATGCTAAGATTTTTTTAAACAAATAATTCAAAAACATATCCCCCCCGCCCGCAAAAAAGCTAAATATATCTTTAAACTAAATTACAAATGTATAAAAAAATATTAGCTCAAACAAAAACGTACCTTATGTTGGTCTTAACAGGGAGCAGCTGGATTCAGCCATTTTAATGAGTTATGTCATATTCACTGTCACCTCTAGAGGGCAGTGTATCCACCCAATACAATAGAACTAAATGCAAACCCTTTCAAAACAAAACATTACAAAGCTGCTCTAATTACACGAATACTCGAAGCAGAAAAATTGGATTTGAAGCTTTTTTCTAGTCGAATTACTCGTGTTAATGGATTAATCGTTGCAGCACTCATAGACTTCATAATGTAGTGATGGGGCGCGGGGTTGATAAATAGGGGGCCTGCATTGTTGGTGAGGCCGTGAAAGCTGACCGAGTGGAATCACAAAGAGCTTTTTTAGTTCAAAATTCTTGTGAATAAATGCTTAAATCCCTGAATTCTTTATAGATATGGACGTAAAACCGTCTTGATTCTTGGTTTAAAGCAAAAAAAAAAAAAAAAAACGTGCAGTTAGCATTCATTTTACGTAAATGTCGAAGTACAATGCTCGTCTGTTCGTAAATGTAGCAAGCAAGAATAAATGCTTAAATCCCTGAATTCTTTATAGATATGGACGTAAAACAGTCTCGATTCTTAGTTAAAAGCAACAAAAAAAACGTGCCGTTAGCATTTATTTTACGCAAATATTGCGAACATAATGCCAATGCGGCTAATATCTCCCATTGATTTTTTTTCACGATGTTTAAAAATGCATGCATGGTACAAAAAATATAATAATTACCTTGAATGCTCGAACAAATCACTCCTGAGACAATTCTTCCTGTTTGTATGCGGTACAGCTTTCATACTTTTTCAACAGAAATCCAGTGTTAGATCGCTGCGTGCGTGTTTGTGAATAGCTCTTCTTGATGTGGGCGGCCCCCTACTTGAATGTGAGAAGCAGTGCATGACCAATCTGACCCGTCAATATATTATGAAGTCTATGCAGCACTAATAATAATAACAACTTGTATACATTTTTAAGTTGAACCATTTCAATAAATCCATCCTTTTAGAATTGCAGACCTGATGTTTAAACTACATTTCCCATCCTGCCCCAGGGATGACCCCAAAATCTATTCCTGTATACAAATTCCCAATTCTAATGCCAGTAATTGACAAGGAAAAAAAACATGCTGCCTGACATTTTGAGCATACCAGAAAGCGTCACTGGATATTTCCGCGCCTTGAAACGGGAGTGTTAGCTTTTATGTTTCCTTTGTGCTAGCTTGTTTTTCTTTTAAAAGTGCCCCTAGGTGCCTCCAGATGAAAACGTGTGGATTACTGGAAGACAGCAGATGTCATTGGGTGTCAGGTGTTTAGTCATTTTGGATTAGCAGGCTAAATGGCTAATGGTACATCAGGCGCTAGCATTATCCGATGGGGTTGATGGGGGTCTCGCAGTATTATTGCATCTTTCATAGTCTTTGAAGGGGGTCAAAAGGTGCCGACACCCGCTTTTTACTGGCTGCGCTGTAATAAATGGCACCCCCGCCTCCACAAGGCTCCTGTCGGATGCTTTCATTTCAGCTGGCTTGTTATGGAAGTCACTCATAAATATGTCAGGAAGATACATTCTTTCATCCGATACTGCAAATACTCAGAATAATCACATAAAATACATTTCAAACCAGAC
Organism: Corythoichthys intestinalis; assembly: GCF_030265065.1. Lineage (NCBI taxonomy): Eukaryota > Metazoa > Chordata > Actinopteri > Syngnathiformes > Syngnathidae > Corythoichthys > Corythoichthys intestinalis. Next base: position 27,367,214 of record NC_080410.1, on the reverse strand, counting down.
TGACTGGAATATTATTAAACCACATTGCTGCAATTTAATTTTGTTTTAACCCCTTGATGCCCAACTCGGTACAATTAAGCACATACCAGGTTAAAGCAGTCTTACCATAGATGCCTGTTGTTGCTAATTTGCAACATGCATAAAATGTATTTCATAATTTTGTGAAACATTTTATTTCAATTAACTTCTCAACTTCATTTAGCATCTATGTGAAAGCAAAACGGAAAACAAATTCTTAAAAATATTTAATTTTGGTGTAATAATTCTGCATTAAAAATGGTAGATTTGTTGTTGACTAAGGCCTATCCAATGCTGCTTGTAGATTGAATTACGATTTTAAAAATGAATAGTAGCACTATGTATTGATTTTTATATTGTTCATTTTTTATACAAAGCTTTAGCTCTGAGCAAGTGTAATTTGTGAAAAGTGAAAAGGAAATGACTCATTTCATAGACCAAAGTGACACTAAAAATGTACAAAAAATGACAACAATTACTTGACCACATTCACACCCAAAATTTATTACAACTAAACTTCTAGATTTTTTTTTTCAATTCCAATCAATGTCCTGAGAAAAAAAAACTAAAAGGCAGCCTTTTCGTCCAAATAACTACAAAAAAGTTGAAAATACTAAGTGCTAACGCATATTGTAAGCAGTAAGTTAGGTCAAAGGTCAGTCGGTCTGCTTTCGGCTCCTTACATGGTGGGGGGGGGGGGGGCTAGCCCAGTGTTTGTTTACACTCCATTTGCAAGCATGTTAACACACATAAGCACGGCGGAGGGTCTTTGTTGAGGCGTGCAGCAGCCAAGCGTGTGACGGGAGCAAATGGAGCGCGCTCATCAAGTGTTGAGCAACACGGCGCACAAAAAACACTTAGCGTGACACACACATACACACACGTAGTGTGTCAGAGGTGTAATTGCCCCCCGCGTGTGTGAGGGGCGTGTTAACGACAATGGCGTCAGCGCACTAAACACGCACAAACTTCGTGTGGGATGGGTAAAATGGAATTATCGAGGATTTAATGTGTGCTTCAATGCAAAAATCTGTAAATTACTGCCATCCCTCCCAGTTCAAATTGTTTGGATGTACATTGGCATTTGAATATATGAACATCCAATTTTACAAGCTAAAGTCCAATTTTTAGAATATTATCCTATCAATATTTGATGAATTGTGATGTACTGTATATTTGTTTCTACAAAAAGTCCCCAAAACATTGCAAAAGTGTTGTTAGTGAGGAAAAACCTGACCAAAAAGTCAAAACAATTTGTTGACAAAACAATTCTTTAACAAAAGACCGTTTTTTTCTTCCTTTCAACAAAAAAGTCCATCAAAATGAAAAATTTCAACTAAAAAAATGGAACGAGTCACGAGTCTAGCATTTCTTTCGCAAATTTTTTTTAACTTTTTTTAAACATTTTTTTTTTTTTTAACGAAAAGTTTTAGTCAAATGTATTGGACAACTGTGAATGGCATTAAATGAGTGAAGTGTTTTTAACACCAAAAAACAATGTTTTCTTAAAATTAACCCTCCCGTGGACAGTTGTCATTAGAGCTGTCCCGACTCGTCGACATAGTCGACGTCATCGATGACGTAAATCCGTCGACGAGCACAACATCCCGTCGACGGTTAATGAAGGGTTAAAAAAATATATGCGTGGAAAGTTCAGAATGTCGGATGCTCTGTAAGCAAGCGGGGAAAGCGGCACAAAGCCCAAAAAAGCGCACCAGAGTGTCCAAAACATTGACTTATTTCAAAGAAACAAAGGAGGGTACACTCTTCTGTTCTGTCTCTTCAATGCCAAGCTTGGCTGCACGTCGGCCGTGAATAAACACCTCAAGCGCAGTCACCCAGTTTGTAAAATTTTTTGTTTTTTCATTTTTTGTACACCAGAGGGTGCTGTCGCCTTACTAAATAATAATGTTTCATTTACAATGGGCCTGTAAGTGCTATTTGTATTGTTCTTAATGCTAACTGAAAGGTTTATTTCATGTTATGGTTTATGATATAGAAAATTATATAAGGTTAAAAGGTCATTAATATATACAGTATATACAGTGATTGCACTCAAGGGAGAGATTGTCAATGATAAGGTAATAAATTAAGGTAAAGGCTATTCATATAGGCAATTAATTCATATATAAATAAGGTTTAAAAGGAAAAAGGTGAAAAGTTTTTGTTAATTTCTAATTGTGTTGTTTTATTTGTGTGCACTGGAGCTCTTACGGTGTGATTACATCAAGGATGGAATAAAAGTTGTAAACCATCAGTTTGAGACCATCTTTTCAATCGGGATGCTACACTAGTTAATTCTATCAGCATTTGAACTCATTGTTTATTTGTGATTTATTATTATTTACGTGTTTATTTGTACTTTAAAAAATAATTTAAGTGTTAAGTGTTTTTTGTGAATTGATGAGCGTCAACAAAAATTTCCTTGCTAAATTAGTAAACAAAAAAAACATTTTTTATTTATTTTTTTAATTATTAGATTAGTCGACTAATCGTAAAAACAGTCGGCTGACTAATCGGGAGAAAATTAGTCGTTTGGGACAGCCCTAGTTGTCATTATACTGGACATCTATTCAAAAGTTAAAATTAGCTTAACGCACTCACTGCCAGCTCAGGTCACAGATTATGTGTTGTGGTAGTTATTAAAAGACTGCAATTGATATTAATAAAAACAACTATTGTATCGCTTCCAGCTCCTTCCAGTTGAAGATGGATCGGATGTCGATTGCCATCAATGGAAGTCAAGGGATTAAGCTATGTGAAAAGAAAAAAAAAATCCTGGCGCACACCACACTTACACTGGTGACCAAAAGTATTGACACCCCTGAAATTCTGTCAGATAATGCTCAATTTCTCTCAGAAAATGATTGCAATTACAAATGTGTTGTTAGTAATATTATTATTATTTTTTTTTTACTTGCAATGAAAAAACAAAAGAGAATGGGAATTTTTTTTTAATCATTATCATTTTACACAAAACCCCAAAAATGGGCCGGGCAAAAGTATTGGCACCCTCAGCCTAATACTGGGTAGCACAACCTTTTAACAAAATAACTGCGAACAACCGCTTACGGTATCCATCAATGAGTTTCTTACAATGCTCTGCTGGAATTTTAGACCATTCTTCTTTGGCCAACTGCTCCAGGTCTCTGAGATTTGAATGGTGCCTTCTCCAAACTGCCATTTTCAGATTTCGCCACAGGTTTTCTATGGGATTCAGGTCTGGACTCATTGCTGGCCACTTAAGAGGTCTAGAATGCTTTCTCTCAAACCATTCTCTAGTGCTTCTTGAAGTGTGTTTTGGGTCATTGTCCTGCTGGAAGACCCATAACCTCTGAGGGAGACCCAGCTTTCTCACATTGGGCCCTATATTCTACTGCAAAATTTGTTGGTAGTCTTCAGACTCTATAATGCCATGCACACTGTCAACCAGTCCAGTGCCAGAGGAAGCAAAGCCACTCCAAAACATTAGGGAACCTCCGCCATGTTTGACTTTGGGGACGGTGTTCTTTTCTCTGAAGGCCTCGTATTTTTTTTCCTGTAAACTAAACGTTCTGTTGATGCCTTTTCCCAAAAAACGTTTTTGGCTTTCTCAGGTAAGTTTTGGCAAACTCCAGCCTGGCTTTTTTATGTCTCTGGGCCAGAAGTGGAGTCTTCCTGGGTATCCTACCATAGAGTCCCTTTTCATTCAGATGCCAACGGATAGTATGGGTTGACACTGTTGTTCCCTTGGACTGCAGGACAGCTTGAACTTGTTTGGATGTTAGTCGAGGTTCTTTATCCACCATCCGCACAATCTTTTGTTGAAATCTCTTGTCATTTTTTCTTTTCCGTCCACATTAGGGAGGTTAGCCACAGTGCCATCGGCTTTACACTTATTGATGACACTGCGCACAGTAGACACAGGAACATTTTCTTTGGAGATGGACTTGTAGCCTTGAGATTGCCCATGCTTCCTCACAATTTTGCTTTTAGTCCTTAGACAATTCTTTGGTTTTTCCTTTCTCCATGCGCAATGTGGTATGCACAAGGACACAGGACAGAGGTTGAGTCAACTTTAATCAATTTTAACAGGCTGCAAGTGTGATTTACTTATTGCCACCACCTGTGTAACAAGTAACAGGTAACTAAGTAACAGTAACAGTAACTAAGTCTAAGTAACAGGTGCTGTTAATTACACAAATTAGAGAAGCATCACATGATTTGTCAAAGGGTGCCAATACTTTTGTCTGGCCAATTTTTGGAGTTTTGTGTAAAATGACAACGATTTAATTTTTTTTCAATTCTCTTTTGTGTTTTTTCATTGCTGTCAATCAATGAAGATATTACTACCAAAGCATTTGTAATTTCAATCATTTTCAGGGAGAACCTGAGCATTATCTGACAGAATTGCAGGGGTGCCAATACTTTTGGCCAGTAGTGTAGGTGTCAAATGAAACAGTCAATGTCATTATCCCCCCCCGCATTTTATTACAATTTGTCAAGCTTAGTTTTAAAATTGTATTATTTCTTTTTTATTATTATTTTTCCCCCCCACATTTTTTTTACAACTCGTGGCTTTTTCATTTTTGGAAACTTTAAATGATTTTTTTCTCCCCCCAAAGGGATCCTTTAATTAATTTGTTTAAAATAATTTATAGACATTTTTATATTGCCCAACACATGCGGGCTATACTAATATTACAATTAAATGTCTGACCGGGGCCGTAAATTATTGTCCCGCAAGCCAAAATTGGGCCCTCAGCTGCAGGTTTGAGACCTCTGTCCTTTAAGAATGCAATAAAAATCTTTTTTTAAAAACAGAATTTGTGCTGGAAAAGGGTTAATGATGGCCACCCTAAAAATAAATTTTTGAGTCTTTTGATAGAGGTGTTTCTTAACTGACAGCGATGTCAATAACCAAGCCATGCCTTTTAACCCTTGAGAGTCGAAGGACGCGCCGGCGCGTCCTCAGCGCACGTCGTCTTTGAAGCACCCTCGCGTTTTAATTACGTCACCCACATGCCGTTGGTTGGTCTCGTTTTAAAGTGCGGAAGTTGCGGTTTACTCTCGTTGTTATTTGAAGTCAATCGACCAACTAAAACGTGAGATATTGTCATTTAAGTTTTATAGTTTTATTGTCCTCTCAAAAAAACATTAAAACGCTGCATGGATCATTTGTTTATGTCTATATTTCCATAATTTCTTGTCCTTTTTCAAAACGGAAGCTCCATGAAAAAAACACAAATCAAACGAACCCTTTCGAAGTCACAGTGGAAGCACAAAATGCGTTTTTTTTTTTATAAATATAACTGCCGTGCGAGGTTCCACCGAACGAGAGGCAGGAGTGTTCTGCCGCAGCGACGGGCGAGCGACGGCCGTTTGAATCAAGCAAGCGGGCGAGCGACTTTGTGTGACTTTGAGGATGAACGGAAAACTAAATTTAGCGCAAGCAATTGTGCTTTTTGATCAACTTGAGGAAGAGGGTGGTCCAAATTCGTCATCATCGTCTTCTTCGCAAGAGTCCTCGAGTGAAGATAGTGACGGATTTGAACACGTGGGTGACGCCATCGACGAGCAGAGGTAAGCCAACTCACTTTTTTTTTTTTTTTTTTAATGCTGTAAAAGTTTCTTTTGATATTGCAAGACAAAGTTAATTTTGATGCAATATAAGTGCGTGTTTGTGTATGTAATAATAAAATGTGCATATCAGATCAAAGTATAATTTGTGGTCTTCTTTCTATATGAAGATTAGGGATGTAGCACATATTCAGCTACGGTATTCTTTCTATTGTCATACATATAGATTTCCATTATTATTTATTGCTGTATATATTTTTATTTTATACTTTATTATTTCATAAATACTGACTTTTGTTTCATGTACATTTATAGTGACAATGAAAGTAAAGTGAAATGAAAATGGAAGGGTGGAAAGAGGACCGACACCCCATGGAAGTGTGGGCTGTGATGTAGCCCTGTGTCTAATTCCAGGACGAAACTGCTTTTCGGAGTGGCATGCCTGAAAAAAATTTAACTTGTTTATTGTAAATATTTTTGAAAATACTTTTTTCCCCAATGTTATATATATATATTTTTTCCCACAATCAGTCTTCTCAATTTGTGTATATAAATGTGTGTTCAAGAAGCTTGATTGTGTGTACATAGTTTTCATCAGGTGATGGGCCGCAATACCTAAACTCATAAAGAGATGGCCTCTAAACACTTTTTGTGTTAGATGGTATATTTTTTCACTGTACTTCACTGTTTGGTCTGCTGTATATAACCTGTTTTGACTAGAGCATGTATAAATGCAAAAAACGCCTATGGCTATACCTGTTGTTTATGTTGAATTGTCAAATAAAAGACTATTTATTCTAAATTTTTTTGGTTGAATGTTCATCCTAACATGTTGAATAAATATTACAAAGTTTCAAAACGGTTCGTTACGCATGTTTGGTTGTCAATTGGACATCAATATTAAAAATTTTGACAAAACGATTTTGGAATTTTTGGTCTTTTTGGGCCCAAAATGATGATTTATAATTGGTCAGTGAAGGAAACAACAGTTTGGACATGAAGTTCAAGGTGTCACAAAAAAAGGGACCAAACCAGGCCATCGTAAACAATTCTGTCTTTGAAATATAAAGGCAACTTCAAAGGCATGCAAAATCAGACAAAATAGGCCCAGACCTTAAAGGGTTAAAGCCACACACACACAAAGTCACAAATACTGGAGTCTTGGTCCACAGCAAGGGGACAAAATAAATCCCTGTGCTGCTCAAATGTGAACAAGAGGGCGGTGATTTTTTTAAAATCCAATGAATCGACGGCATAATCAGTTGAATTCTGGATTCTAGAAACACTGGACAGCTCACTTTAGTTTGTTCACATTTGACGTGAAGTCAACAATTTAAAGTAGGTGCAAGTGGAACCTGGAGTCATCGCACGGAAGTTGATGCTATGTTTCATCAGCAGGGCGTGGTTTACTTTAGCGTCCTGTCACCACACCGACAAAACTTATGTACACACAAGATCCACTCCTTGACACGTTTCCCTGGAGAAGACCTTCAAGGAGCCGCGCCGACGACACTGACATTCCTGTTATTCTGCTTTTCTTTTCTTTTTAAACTCTTTCCCATGAGTTGACCTCCTCCCGCTTTTAGCAGGACAAGGCAGCGACGGTGGCACCCCGACATGTTTCTGTGCTGAGTCATGCTCACGCCGTGGTCTTGACTCACTTGAATTGCTGATGTCACGTGTCAAAGGTGGTCTGAGGGAGTGGCCTATTTCTTGTCAGTTGTGAGAGTGCATGTCCTTGTCGGCCTTGTCCAGTCTACGGGATGTCATCTGTTTGAGGGGTGTGTCTTAAAAGTTGCAAGTGAGAGTAAGCATGTGTGTGTGTCAGCGAATGTGTGTTTTGATGTGAGAATGTCATTTTGTGTGAGGGGGTTGTTCTTTTGACTCATGACTATCTCAGTGTTGTGACGTGTCTGTCAACAATGCGTGTGAGTGTAAGGGAACGTGTCTCATATGACTTATCGTCATGCTCATCGTGTGCAGTTTGATGTTTCCTAACGACAAGTGACGTCGACAAGGTGTCAACTCAAGCGTTCTTAAGGTATCGGCAAAAATATGAATTTCTAATGTACAAATTTGTGTTTGGGGATTATTTGGTGCACTTGGATTTGATTTTTGGATAGTTGAAAACTCTTGATTCGTTTACAAAAAGAAAATATTTAAATTAACTTTCTGTACGTGAAAAGCTGGACTAAAAAGCTAAAAAGTTTGAATTAAATGATGTTCAGAGCTTTAAATGGAGGCGTGTGTTTCTTTGGGGGCTTTCATGTGGAAACTTTCAGACTTAAAAATATTCCAAAAGGTCTCGTCTCGCAAGGTCAATTAGGGTATACAAGTACTGTACAGTATGTGTTAACTCACTTGCTGCCATTGATAGCGATAGAGCCCCATTTAGACCGGGGACGTCAATGGCCGCCAATGAGTTAAGTGAGGATGTGTGTGTCTGTTTGGAGGAAGCAGACCTTGTCGCTTGATTTTTTTTCCACAAGTTGTGCCAAGGCTCGTTCGTGCAGGCTTGAGCTCATAAAGTTGCAAAAACTCCCGTAAAAGCTCCTTTTTACATCTTCATTGAGCCACTTAGCCCAGTGGCATCAAGCGCATTCCCTGAGTAACTCTCCTCCCTCTTGCTCTTTCTCTCCATGCTGGCCCAGCTGAAACGTCCTGGGAGTGATGCACTGGCTTCCCCTGGTTGCCATGGTGATTGCCTCGGCCCTGCCCTTCCCTCACAAGCCCGTGTCCAGGATGGCCTTCGCCGCCAACCCCGCGGCAGACTTCCGCTCCCGAGGAAATGTTGAGCGCGCCCCGACGGATGGCGCGTTCCCGGACCCGACCGACGGACCCACGCCCGTCTCCGAGGTGGAAACTCAGATCGTCCAAAGTCCCGCGTCCGCTGGCCCAAGGACTTCGAGGGGATCCGTGACGACTGTTCCCACGGAACGGCATGGGAATGTGTCCGGGAGGGGGCCCACGCCCACATCCAGGGGGGCCGCAAGCGCCGCGGTCAACTTGACCAGAGAGCTGGACTTCCCGGACGGGGACGAGATGTTTCTAGACGCCCACCCACGCGTCCTCTTCTCATCGTCGGGGTCGCCCCCCGAGCACCCGCCGCTCCTGCTTATGTTGGAGGATGACGTCGAAGAAGCAGAGGGTCACGGGGACCGCAGCCTCGCTTGGGTCAATGCATCGGACGAGGGCCGCCCCCTCCGCAGGGACAAACGCTCGCATCTGATGGACCGACGTCGGGGCGAGAAGTCAGTGTGTGAGGCCGAAAGCGTGTGGGTGACGGACAAAACCACAGCTGTTGACTCGCGCGGCCAGACGGTCACAGTCTTGCAAAACATCCAGACACAGACGGGGCCGCTCAAGCAGTACTTTTTTGAGACCCGCTGCCGCCAGGCTGAACAACAGACTGGTCGCGGGGCGGTGGCAGGGTCGCAACCCGCGGGGGTGGCGGGGGCAGGCTGCCTGGGCGTGGACAAGAAGCAGTGGGTGAGCGAGTGCAAAGCCAAGAAGTCGTACGTGCGCGCCCTCACCAAGGACGCCAACAACCTGATGGGCTGGAGGTGGATCCGCATTGACTCGTCCTGCGTGTGTGTGCTCATATCCAGGGCCAATCAGATCCTAGCGCGAGAGGCGCTGGCCAGGAGGGGGCGGGGCTAACCCCACCCTACACCTCAACGGGAGATCTTACAATATATATATATAGATGTTTTTCTACGATTTATCTTTCATAACCTAAGTTATTAGTACGTAAGCATGTGTATGATTTTGATATTAATATATTCCTTCACCGGGCTACGTGTACATACTGTGCTTAACAAATGAGTTGTTACGACACCATTTTCAAGCAAAATTCATCACGATAGGGTTTAACCAATCATTTTTTTTCTGTTACGAAAAAGAAATTCAAAAATTATATTGTGAAAAGGGGGTCCATTTGATGTATAATTGTAAAATGTGTAATTCATAAGACAACAAAGACCGTCAATTATTTTTAACCAATTTAGCGCCATTAACATGGACAGGAAAGACTAGGGTATGACAAGGTAGGGACCTTTTAACTCATTTGCTGGCATTGATTGCAAGTGCTTGTCCTCACAGTCAAAATGGATTCAATGTCTGGCTCTGTCAAGGGCAGTGAATGAATTAAAGGGAAAAATGGCCTTATCACATGCCCAACAAAGTTTACAGGACATCACATAAAGTCCTATTACAAAAAATAATGTCACTAAAGAGGTAGAAATTTTGTAATCTTACATAAAATTGATCGTTTTAACAAAACGTCTATCCATAATTTGAAGGTAAAACTACCTGAAAAAACCTCATGGCTAAAATTCGGAATATAATAAATCAATTTTACATAAGCTATTTCGAGGGAATCATAAAATTAATTTTTCAAGAATTCAAATGTGCCTCATTTTAGGCAGCTGTGGTGGAAACCATTTGTTGAGCGCTGTATGTTTGTGCGTATGGAGCTTGTATATTTATAGAAGAGCGACTGCTTCTCTAGGCGGAAGCAGCACCCCCTACTGAGGCTCAGTGTCAATGTCCTAACAGATGGGGAGCATCTTTTTTCAATAAATGATTGAGCTTCATTTTTGTCATCGAGTGTTTAAGTCAAATCCTAAAGATATTTTTTTTGCCTTGTCATGCACATTTTAGGTGATTCTGTAAAAGTTGTGGCACAGGGCACAGCTTTCAGTCTATTTTCCCCATATAAATGACTTCAAGTTCCATTTTGGAAATTGGGGGGGGGGGGGGGGGGGGGGGTTGTATCTCGATAGACAAATCCACCGATATCCAATTGGTGAAAACGAAGTGGAGAGCTACTTTTACAAAATTCACCTAAATTGTCTGACTTTCTGTACACTTCCAGCTGTGGATCCTTGAGACCTTTTCCTTACATTCTATCATAGTAATGATTGACACCCATTTTTTTGTTTGTTTTTTTTTTTTTAATGAGGAGCAGATCCTTACGGATTGCTTTATTTGTTTTTACATCACCATTTTAATCATATTAGTTAATTTTCCATACAGGATATCTTGAGTTTCGTATTACGATCACTTTTTACTCATGGAAATCTTCAATCATTGCACGACCGGTCGTCAGAACAGACACGTAACAGCAGCGCTAGCGAGCTCTACGCTCGCCTTTCGGCGGGACCAGCGACCGTTCGGCCCAGCTTCAAAATCAATGCGAGTTAATGAGAAAGAACAAGGACGGACATGTACAATACATACATTTATCCAATACATACCTTAAAGCAAAATAAATACTTGTAAAAAAATCAAAAATACAACTGAAAAAAATTTCACGTTTTATAAATTGACTCCCCCCTCGCGCAGGCTCCCCACCCCCCTTGAGATGTATCTTACATATATGTTGTTTTTTATCTTTTGTTGTTTTTCATTTCGAAGCACAATTTGTCATCTTCACCTTTAAGGAGAAAAAAAAACAAAAGATCTGTCTTTTTTCTTTTGTTTTCTTTTTTAAGACATGCATCGTAAACACGGAGGCTAAAGGTTTTGTTTCTTGGACTTACTCGCCCCCTTTTTCCAGAGAGTTGTGTTATGGCTTGCGTGGGTAAAATGGGCTGCCGTTTTCTATTGTTCATCTGTTTTTGTCTCTCCTCGGCCCCTCCCGTCACTCATTTTTCACAGTCACGTTTTTGGGCCCAAGGGCCACCAACAACAGCTTCCTGTACGTACAAAAACAACGAGTTGATTTTGACTCATTAGCTACTATTAACGGGAATTGATGTCCGATTTACAGTGAGGAAAATAAGTATTTAAACACCCTGAAATTTTGCAAGTTCTCCCACATCGAGATGATGGGCGGGTTTGAAATTTTCAAGGCAGGCTTGTCCACTGTGAAGACAATCTTTAAAAATGTTTGCCCAAAGACACCAGAGACAGAACTGTAGACCTCTACAAAGCTGGAAAGAGTTACGAGGCAATTGCCAAGCAGCTTGGTAATATAAGAGCCACCGTTGGAGCAATTATTTGAAAATGGAAGAAGCTAAACATCGCTGTCAATCTCCCCCGGACTGGGGCTCCATGCAAGATTTACCTTGTAGGGTCTCAGTGATCCTAAGAATTGTGAGGAATCAGCAATGAACTACAAAGGAGGAGCTGGTCAATGACCTGAAAGGAACTGGGACCACCGTTTCCAAGGTTACTGTTGGTAATAGGCCTGTCGCAATAACAAATTTTAGTGTGCGATAATTTATCTCATAAATTATTGCGATATGCGATATTATTGCACCCCTCCCCAATTTTTTAAAAAAACAATTTACAATAACACAGTGAGAATACAGTATATATTAATAGATCAAGTACACCCATTTAAACGCAATAAATATTTACTCTTAAATTCAAAAATACTTTTAAGAAATCACAACTAAAAACAATAGACCATGCCTCTAAAGTAAAAGACAACAATATTAATACCGCATAGAAAGAATGTGTTTTTCAAGAAAAATAAATAAAATTGCACTTAATAACTTAAGCATTTAGGCCAATGAAAACTTTTCCCCTCTCAGCTTCTGCTATGGTGTTCCATACGGATGCAACGATACAGTTACCGTAAGTCACGGTTCGGTATGATTTTCGGTACGGGGGACACGATATTCGATTCGATTCAATACATTTAATGCTCTGAAAAGAAAACAACAATTGTATTTTTTTGTTTCGTTTTTTTTTTTTTTTTTTTTTTGCTAACGAGCAAAAATTACATTGCCATCATATAAGCACGCATTTCAGTGCATAATATTTATGTGCTTACTTTTTACTGATCTGAAGAATAAAATGTATTATTATTATTATTATTATGAGCAAGACATCCTATTTCCGAATCCATCTGTGTCACGTACTGAATTAACAATATTTGCAGCATTATCTATAGCAGGGGTGTCCAAACTTTTTGCAAAGGGGGCCAGATTTGGTGTGGTAAAAATGTGGGGGGCCGACCTTGGCTGACGTCCTTTACGTAGAACAATATATTTAAGCAAATTTTAGCAAGCCCTTCTGTGTGTCACATTTGCTTTAGTAGTTTTTTAAATTAATAATTTCAACAATCTCACAACTAGCCTTTGTGGCGTTCTCTTTCGACTCTCTGGCTCTTGCGAAATACTGCTGCTGTGAAATTAAACTAGCTTCAAGGTGCTTCAATTTCTCGCTGCATATGTTCCCTGTAATCTTTTCGTACATGTCAGCGTGTCTTGTTTGGTAACATCGCCCCACATTGAACTCTTTAAAAAGAGTGACTGTCTCTTTGCAAATGAGACAGACACAGTTGCGTATTTTAGTGAAGAAATAATCCAATTTCCACCTATCCTTGAAGCGTGGCCGTCGCAGTCAACTTTTTTTTTTTTTTTTGTTGATTGTCGCCATTTTAGAAAATTGGAAGTAAAGGGTCACACGGGGTAATGTTGTTTAGAGTACTACTGCCTTTTACTAGGTAAATGAGGAGCAGCATTTAGTGTGTAAGCTACTTCATATGCTGGTAGCAGTACTGTTGACCAATTTATTAAGTCTGTGTGCGGGCCAAACGTTATTGATTTTATGACAGAGGCTAGGGGCCGGATGAAATTTGACCACGGGCCGCATTTGGCCCCCGGGCCGGACTTTGGACATGTCTGATCTATAGTCACTGGTATGGATTGATTTGGCCTTCTTAACTTCCATTCAGTCATGGCAATTTATAATTCATCGATGTAGTATATGGACTACGTGTCCCATAATCACTCTGAGCTCACGTAGCCAATGGCATGGGACACAGTACATCTAGTTTTCTATTTCATGATATCTAGTGTGTGCGCGCATTAAAAAAAGTTAGCAAACGCTGCTGAAGTCACGTCTGCTCAACACCAGCATATGACAATCGACTTTCATTAACAGGACGAGTTTGAAGCACAGCGCCCTTAACTTGCCACTCAATGTTCATCATGTCCGTTGTCAAAGCGTGGTTGTTCGTAGTAGCCAAGTCGGTAACAATGTTTTGCCGGACTTCGTTGTAAATATCCGGTGTTGTGCCGAAAAATGGCTGCCCCGCGTGAAATGTCACCCCTGACGGGAGCGCCCACATGTCAACAACACCGGCACGCCGGAGATGGTCCACAGTCATTCCAGAGCACTGACGCGGCCGGTATACTTTGAACAATAGGATATAATGGGAACGATTGGCTCCGGTGCTATTTTTTGCCGGACCTGGAACGAAGATGCATTTTGCGCAGTTGGTAACAAGGAATCCGAACTTTTAACAGCACGTCTGCCGCACGCGCGCACACACGTGCACGCGAGGCGATAAATCGCAGTGGAAAAATTACCGCCTTCATTTTTATTTATCGTGCGATAAATGGAATTATTGGGTATTGCGACAGGCTTCGTTGGTAATACACTAAGATGTCGTGGTTTAAAATCATGCATGGCACAGAATGTTCTCCTGCTTAAACCAGCTTGTGTTTAAAGTTTGCCAATGACCATTTGGATGATCCAGAGGAGTCATGGGGAAAAAAATCATGTGGCCATATGAAATCAAAATGGAACTTTTTGGTCTTAATTCCACTTCTAATGTTTGGAGGAAGAATAATAATGAGTACCATCCCAAGAACACCATCCCTACTGTGACGCATGGTGGTGGTAGAATCATGCTTTGGGTTTGTTTTTCTGCACACGGGACTGGACAACTGCACTGTATTAAGGAGAGGATGGCCAGGGCCATGTGTTGTGAGATTTTGGGGAATAACCTCCTTCCCTCAACTAGAGCATTGAAAATTGGACGTGACTGGGTTTTCCAACATGACGATGGCCTGAAGCAGACAGCCAGAATAACCAAGGAGTGGTTATCATACACTCAATCATACACTGTGATTTCTGGATTTTTTTTAGATTGTCTCTCACAGTGGACAAGCACCTACCATGAAAATTTCCAACCCGCCCATCATTTCTAAGTGGGAGACCTTGCAAAATCACAGGGTGTTCAAATACTTATTTTCCTCACAGTATTTGGACCTTTGTTGCAATCAGCGGTACTAAAACGTTGTTGTTTCATTTGACAAGATACTCAGATTTTTTGAAATGTTAATCTATCAATATTTGACGGAGGGATTTTTTTATTCAACGAAGAATTAGGATTTTTTTTTTAATTTCACCCAAAAAGTCACCAGAATTTTTTTTTTTTTTTTGGTGACAATAAACCTGGCCAAAAAGGTGTTGAGACAAAAAAAAAAAAAAATTTGAAAAAGTTTCTCTGGGCAGAAAAGTGGAATGAGAATTCTTAGCAAAAGAAAGTTTGTTTTTGTTTCAACAAAGTTTCTGGAAAAGAGAAATCCCATCAACTTTTTTTGACAATAATAAAGGGAGATTACCATTTTTATCTTACAGGGGGAAAAAATTGACAAACGATCACTTCCGGCCCTCCCAATTTAAAGGAATTGGACATAAGTGGCCGTCTGGGACTAAAAAAATGAACAAAGTGAATGAAAAATGTTCTGGCAAATTTGGACACTTCAAATGGTCCAAAATGTCTCAATTAGACTAGGATTCTTTCATACAGATCCGTGAGAATCAGGTGTGACGGATCTCGGAGGGTTTACTAAGGGCACAGGCCCCCTACCCCCAACCCTTTGACATAAACACAATACTTCATTCCAGTACCATTCACGCAGAACCCAGAGACAAGGTTTACTTCTGGGCTTGCTGTGTGAAAGCGTGAAAAATGGTCGAAAACGATTCCTGTGTGACTGCCTCCCACCCCCACCGTGGGCACCTTTCAAGTCCTTTATTATGGGATGCTTTCAAAGGAAGTGGGATCGGCTTTCAAGGTGCAGGAGACAAAAGGACGAAGAAGACCGGCGAGGTTGTGATGTGGTGTGTTGCTTGATGCTCTACATGTTTTAGTGCCCACATCAAATTGGGACGTTCAACAACAATCGTTGACCGTAACAATGGTGTCGTGACTTACTTTGCACAACTAAAAGGGGCCGTTGAGAGACAACTCGGACTTCCTTCTCGGGGGAAAAAAAAACATCGAGGAATAATCAGGTCACCTTAGTCCAAATTGTGTTATTGCAGAACGCTCATCAAAACTAGCCTGAAGTTGAGTGTATTGTGTGGGAGGCTTTCTTCTTCTTTTCAGAGTCCTTCAGTGGGTCCCAGTGTGATCGGCGCTCTCTGTGACACAAACAGCGCGAGTCGAAAGTTAACTTTTTAAAAGTGTTGTTATCATATGACTTCTATGACAAAGTAAAAATATTAGCAATTTAGCATTGCCTGCAGGTTTAGTATACGTTGCAGGGTTTAAATTTGGTAGCAATACAATCCTGGAAAAAATGGCCAGATTGAACCAAAAATCAACTTTTGGATGGTTTTCTCATTACAGACATGCCTACCAAATGTCATGATGCTACGAGAAATTACCTTCAGAGGCTGAATTTTACATATATTCCAGTAGAAAGGTGTCTTTGACTGACCTATAGAAATGGCTGATTTCCTATGTACAGTGAGAAAAATAAGTACTTCAACACCCTGCGATTTTGCAAGTTCTCCCGCTTAGATATGATGGGTGGGTTTGAAATTTTCTTGGTAGGTGCTTGTCCACAGTGAGAGACAATCTAAAAAAATCCAGAAGTCACAGTGTATTATTTTGTTAACAATTTATTTGTATCATGCTGCTGCAAATAGGTATTTGAACACCTGAGACAATCAATATTTGGTACAGCAGCCTTTGATTAAAATTACAGAGTTCAAACGTTTCCTGTAACGTTTCACCAGGTTTGCACAGATTGGAGCAGGGATTTTGCACCACTGGTCCAAAGATCTTCTCTAGATCAATCAGGTTTATGGGCTGTCACTGAGTAACACGGAGTTTGAGCATCCTGCAAAGATTTTCTATTGGGTTTATGTCTGAAGACTGAATAGGCCTCTCCGGAACCTTGATGTGCTTTTACAAAGCCACTCCTTGGTTATTCTGGCTGTCTGCTCCGGGCCATCGTTTTGTTGGAAGACCCAGTCACGACCCATTTTCAGTACTCTAACTGAGGGAAGGTGGTTATTCCTCAAAATCTTACAATGCACGGCCCTGGGCATCCTCTCCTTAACACAGTGAAGTCACCTAGTCCCATATGCAGAAAAACACCCCCGAAGCATGATGCTACCACCTCCATGCTTCACAGTAGGGATGGTGTTCTTGGGATGGTACTCATCATTCTTCTTCCTCCAAACACTAAGTGTTGAATGAAGACCAAAAATCTGATCTCATATGACCACATGATTTTCTCCCATGACTCCTCTGGATCAAAAAAATGGTCACTGGCAAACTTAAAACAGGCCTGGACATGTGCTGGTTTAAGCAGGGGAACCTTCCGTGCCATGCATGATTTTTAAACCATGATGTCTTAGTGTATCACCAACAGTAACCTTGGAAATGGTGGTCCCAGCTCCTTTCAGGTCATTGACCAGCTCCTCCTGTGTAGTTCTCGGCTGATTCCTCACCATTCTTAGGATCACTGAGACCCAACAAGGTAAGTCTTGCATGGCGCCCCAGTCCAAGGGAGATTGACAGTCATGTTTAGCTTCTTACATTTTCTAATTATTGTTTATAACACCAAGCTGCTTGGCAATTGCCCCGTAACCCTGTCAAGCCTTGTTGAGGTCTACAATTCTATCTATGGTGTCTTTATAAAGCTCTTTGGTCTTGACCGTGTTAGGAATTGCAGTCTTCCTGATTGTATGGGGTGGACAGGTGTTTATTTGCAGCTAACCACCTCAAACAGGTCAAAAAGTCAGACTCAAAAAGTCCACCTCCAGTCCACTTATCCTTTGGACTTTGGTCTTTGAGGCTTACAATAGTAGCTAATAGACAGGTGTTCAAATACTTTTTTGCAGCAGTATAATACAAATACATTGTTTAAAAAAATAATCCTCATACAGTGTGATTTCTGGATTTTTTTCCCATTTAGATTGCTTTGTCACAGTGGACAAGCACCTACTCTGAAAATTCCAAACCCGCCCACCATTTCTAAGTGAGTCAACTTGCAAAATCACAGAGTGTTCAAATTCTTATTTTCCTCACTGTATTTTCAGGCACTTAAAAAAATATAGACATTTTTTTATGGATGTATTCATGATAGCAACATAAAATTTGGTAGACATGTCTAATTGAAATTGGTTTCAGGGGATAGAATTGTTTAAATATTCCAAAAGAAGGTTGTCTTGGAAGTACATTTGGAAAAGCCACTTTAAACTAAAATGGTTGATTTCAGTTGTATTCAGGCAAGGTTTCTTGAGCACTATTCAGGTCTGCTCATGGTAGACATGCTTACTAAATCTCATGTTAACAAATGAAATTGACATAATGGGCTGAATTTTCAAATATTCCACCTGGTTGGCTTTGGTAAAGGTCCCAAAGGTCCCCATGTGTAATGAGACTTTTTTCCAAGGGTCTAATAGGTATTCCTATCAATTCCATGTTGTTAACTTAATGAAATCAAACTGCTTCTGGGGCCAACCCCTTTCCCAATTCCCAGTTATGGGTTGACAAGAGTCTTGAGACAGCATCAAAATGTCAAGTCATTGTAAATAACATCAAAACAAAACAATATGGTGCTAACGAACATTGGGGAAAAACTTCCAACCACAACAACAAAAAGACATGTGCAAGCGATCTCGTCTAGCCGCGTTAACGAAAGGGCTTTGAGACTTTAATAAGCTGCTTCTCACCTTGGCCGCGCCCCTCAACACGAGTACGTCCTCACGGAGGCGGCTTCACCCCGGGCACTGGAGCTGGCTGTGGACGAAAGACACACACCCGTTCCGCTTAACCACTGCTGACCCTTCCACAAACATTCCCATTAAAAGTCATAATAGCAGATAAAACATCCTCCCGTGTACTTTGGTCAACCTTCTCCTTCTCATCAGCGCTTCCTCCGAGAAAGGAAATGGGAATTCCACAGCTGGGATAATGGCACCCTAGCATGGAACGCACCCACACATGGTGTTCATAATTGGGCCTTGAAAAAAGGAACACTTTCTAAACTATTCAAAGTTCTGAAAGTACACAATAAACACGACTTGGAAATCATTTGCACACTGTCAGCGGGGTTGAGTTAATTAGACCTTCAGAATGTGTTCATCCTTTTTTTGTCTTTCTCCCACTAATAATATTCACCATCATGTTGCTGGGTCAATGTGACCGAGGCAGCTTCATTACACTAACAACAAATAACTTGATTATTTTAACTTAACTCACAAGTCGAAATGGATTGGATGTCCATCTCTTTCAGTGGTACTGAAACACCTTTTTCTGCTTTAAAAGTGGGTCAGTGTGACCTGGGTCTTCTTTACTGCCTTGTTTTGTTCCTTTCATACACTTTGGGATAATTCTACATGATTTAAATCCCATTATTAACTCCATTACTAACCACTTCCATCAATGTAGTTTGTCTAACATCTTTATCCTTTTTTTAAAGGGAGCTTTAAACTTTGAAGTGACATTTATACTTCATTACTCAGAGAAGAATTCAAATATTCTTATTATTAATTTAAATACATTTAGTTTGACCGCTTGAATACTAATTTTGAGTGTGGGGCCACCTTTAAAACACATGTAATGTCAAATATGATAAGAGAAACGTAAGACTAAGACTTGGTTGTGCTTCACTTGTGTATTATTGTGGGCATGTTTCGACAAGCTGCAGAAAAACATACATTATGTGTATGATTAGCAACGCACAGTAACAGGAACATTATGTTGCAGTCTGTACATTTGTCAAGGAAGTTTGAAATGTGTAAATACAAAGCAGCGATGCCTTCAAAAGTGCATAAGAACACTGGTACCGGTATCAGTGCATCTTTAATAATTGAGACTTGGCATACACATACATGGACTAAACATTTTGGTTCATGTATGCCACACTTCAGCAAAAAAGTGATAACCACGTAATGTAGGTGGACGCCATGGTCTTTATGGGGCTACGTTTCATTTTTAAATGGCCAAAAAGTCACTTGTCTGACAGGGGGTTTAAAAAAAAAAACAAAAACAAAAAAAAAACCACAAAGAAAAAACAACGTCACTGCACTATATTTCGCAAGAACAGTAGTCTGAAGAACAGTAGTCTGCATTATTCGTCTCATTAAACAAAAAGTAATCTAAAATTGCTTAAACGCAACACAGTTATAACAATACAAATATTCAAATACATCTTGAAGTCAAACACTATCATTTACCATTTACCGTATTTTTCGGACTATAAGTCTTAGTTTTTTTTTCATAGTTTGGCAGAGGGTGCGTCTTATACTCTGGAGCAACTTATGTGATTATTTACGGTCAGTTCGGGCAGACTTCTCTCTCGCTAACTTTTTAAAAAATAAATATATATTCATATATCTATACTAAAACGCTGTATGGATGTTAAATTAAAAAAAAAATTGGATAAAACAGAGAAGGTGCTGGGTGCATGCTTGCGCACGTGAATGCAGTGGCCTCGCTCTCTTTTCAATCTTCCCCTCCGCGAGCATCCTGGTATTTCCTTTTCGATATGGAGCAGCTATAGGAGTGAAAAACAAACTAAAGACAGGGGAATTGAAAAGCAAACAACTGCGGTAGGAGTGGGATATGGAAAGGATTTTGATTGGTGAAGATACGGAAACCTGTGTCGGCTTCGCTGAATGTAAACGAATGTGGCGCTTTGGTCTCATACGAGAAATATATTTAACAAATTTTCCAGTGTTATTTCGTTGTGTAAATGCATTTATCATGATCATAAAAATATGTAGCCTATTTAAACTTTGAAAAACTTTTGAAAGCGTTTTATTCTGTCAACTCAAGGAGATTAAAAATAAATGTCCAAATCCACTATCCGCCTGTTAGAACAGACACACAAATATAAAAGATATATATGTTTATTGAATATCCATCTTACAGTCTTGTTTAACTGGGAGAATTCGTTACAAAAGACAGGCATTAATTTGTTATCATTGTGCATATTTGCACCGGCATAGTCACAAACTTGATCACACAAAACGCAACCACGCATTGCATTTTTTGGGGTTGTGCCTACAAATAAAACATAAAATCAAGTTAATTGATCGGGCTTGGGCCGCGTTGGGCTTTAATACCCGCAGGCCGGTCGGGTCAGGCTGGATTTTTTAGGCCCGATCTAACTTCTAGCGTCATGTAATGTTAGCATGCCGTACACCTATTCAGCCTGTTTTTCTCTATTGTATTTTAAATTGCCTTTTAAGATGACATGTCACTTCTTGGTGCTGGATTCTATCAAATAAATTTCCCCCAAAAAATGTGACTTATACTCCCGTGCGACTTATATGTTTTTTTCCTTTGCATTGCGCATTTTCTGGCTGGTGCTACTTATACTCAGGTGTGACGTATAGTCCGAAAAATATGGTAATTCAAAGTGATAGACATCAAATCTATTTGAACTGGGATGGTACCATTGAATGATAATGTTTCAGTACCATTGAAGGCGATAGACGTTTAAATCCATTTTGACTGGGAGGGCTGGCAACTATCGAACGATCGCTGAAAGCCCTCCCAGTCCAAATAGACTGGACGTCTATCGCCATCAATGGCAGCCAATGAGTTAACCATTTATGTCTACAAAATGAAGCTTAGAAAAAAAAAGTCTGCTAAAAAAACTAAATCCTAAAACTGGATGTCACTTGCTTGTCATTGAAGGAACTAATCCCTTTCCTGCTAAAGCTTTCTAATAGTCGGGAATGAAATGAGCCTGGGGCACCATTCCTGTCATTCCGTGGCGTTGAGTCACACCCCGCAAAGCGGCGGCAGCTCAAAGCTGCCTGACTGCCGCGGGGTCCCGAACACTCACCGTCGCTCTGCACCTTCCTGAGGGTGACGGAGGGCGTGGCGATGGCCGAGGCACGGAAGTTGGCTGGCAGCGTTTCGGCCGAATCCGAGGTGACGCCGCGCAGGTCCTTCTCGCGGAACATCTTGCGCCATGACGGAGAACGCGTAAACGTCTTTGTGCCATCCTGAACAAAAATGCATTATCAGTGTGGATGCCGGGGTTCACTAAATGTGTGTCTTTCTGATTATTAGATGTGTGCTTAATGGTTTTCTGTCTTTTTGTGAGTGTCTGTTTTTCAGTTTGTGAGTTATGCGTAACTAAGTACATTTTGTCCACGTGTGGTTCAGGTGGGTGTGTTTATGTGTTTTGGAGTGATGTATGTGCAACTTGTGATCTTCTCACATTTGTAGAACGTTTGCTTTGTATGTCTTTTGTGTGGTTATTGCGTGTTCTTTTTCTGTGTGTGTGTGTTTGTGTGAGTAGATTGTGCGTGTGCATATTTTTGTGTGAGGCATTTGTCTGTGTGAGTTTGTTATGTGCATTTTTGTGGTTATTCTGTGTATGTGTGTTTGCATGTTAGTTTTTGTGTTTGTCTGTGTGGTTATACTGTTTATGTGTTTGTGTGAAATATCAAATCACACATCAACATCTGTATGAGTGAGCCTTTGTGTGTTCCATTTGTTATTTTGTGTCTGTGTGTGGTAATTGTGCGTTTTTCCTGTCTGAGTCCATTGTGTTTGCCTTAGTGCTTTTATTAAGTGTGCGGGTATTTCTTATATTTTTTTAGGTTTTGTGTGAGTTATTACATTCGCTACTAAGTGGAACCTATAGAAGGCGGAGATCATGATTTCGGTTCCGTATGTCTGTTTTCAAGATAACTCATGAACGAATAAAGGGATTATCATATTTGAAGGATATACAGTGCTGCTCGAAAGTTTGTGAACCCCACAGCGATGGTCAGATTTTTTGTAAAAAAAACTAAAATAACCTTATTAAATGTTAAGTTATACCCAAATCCACAATACTGACATTCCAAATAATGGACTGAAACAAAAGAAATAGTTATATTGTCATTCTTTATTTAACAAAAGTGGTTGATTTAAGAAAAACTCAGATATCATGTGTGCAAAAGTATGTGAACCCCTTCAGTTAATAGGATATTGCGCCTCCTTTTGCAGAGATTACCTCAACCAAACGGTTTCTGTAGTGACTAATCAGCCTCTCACATCTACTTTGGGGGATTTTTGCCCATTCTTCCTTGCAGAACGCAGTCAGTTGAGAGAGGTTTGATGGGCGTCTGGCATGAACTGCTCGCTTCAGGTCCCGCCACAGCATTTCAATGGGATTTAGGTCAGGACTTTGACTGGGCCAGTCCAGAACACGAATCTTCTTCTTTTTCAGCCATTCCTTGGTTGTATTGCTGGAATGCTTTGGATCATTATCATGTTGCATGATCCACCTTCTGCCAAGCTTTAACTTCAAAACAGATGGCGTCAGGTTATGTTCTAGGATTTGACAATATTCCTCAGAATTCATGATTCCCTGGACTATGTGGAGTTGTCCAGGTCCTGAGGATGAAAAGCAAGCCCAGATCTTGACATTCCCACCTCCATGCTTCACTGTTGGGAGAAGGTTCTTTTGGTGGTATGCAGTGTTGACTTTTCGCCAGACATGGCGGTTTTGGTTGTGACCAAACAGTTCAATTTTGCACCTACATCAGTTGATGAAAACTCTTTTTAATTTAGTCTCGACAACACAACTGTTAAAAAAACAAAAAAAAACTACTGAATTGATTGATTAGGAAATCAGGTTGAAATAATAGAAAATTCCAAAATGTTGAGGGGGTTCACAAACTTTTGAGCAGCACTGTATGTTTGTAATATGAAACAGAAGAGTTGATTAAATTTTGGGATAATGAGGTTAAGGAGGTCAGAAATGGAATTTTGCGATAACTCAAGAACGTATAAACGGATTAGCCGAGTTAATGTAAAGCTACATTCACACCGGCCGCATCATTTGCTTGTGGCGCGTCGGGTTTCCGTTGAAAGTCAATGTAAACGCGCGAATAGGCGCGTCAAGCTGCCTCGCGTCACGCGTCGGGATAACGCCAAATCGACTGTCGCGCGTCAAATTTAACGCGCCGCAAGGAGATGGTTTGGTTGAACTTTCTCCGACAGACTTCGGCATCGAGGGGGAAGCAGCCAATCGAATACGTTTTCTCAATCACGTGACTTTAGCTGCTCTGGAGCCGGAAGCCTGCCGCCACATCCGGTGAACACAAGTCCAAACATTTCGAACTACTCAGAAAATGGAAGGCGCATTGATAATTGCTGTGAGTGACCATACTGTCCTTTACAACACGACGTTGCCAACATAGAAAGACCGGATCAAGAAGGACGCTGCCTGGAGGGAAATAAGCGATGTGCTCAATGTTTCTGGTAAGTACTTAACGCCGCAGCTAACACAAAAAAAAGGTAGCAAACGCTAAATTACGGGCTACAGTACTTAAAGCCAACAACGTACTACAACTTGGACAAAACGGAAAACTGCTATGCTTTATTTGTTTACAATTATCTAGCGGAGCAGCGGCTGGTTCGGCGCCGGCCGATGTGGATATGCACGACATTGATGGCGTTCCTTGATAAATTTGTAACATCGAGAAAGACCTCTACCAATTTCGCTTCGTTTGCATGTGCATGTAAGGTTTCTGTGCGGTATGGAAGCAATTAAAAAAACTCGTCATATCGGCTCATAGGAATGCCATGACCCCTATATGACACTGTGACTAATGCAGCATTGTTACTATGTTTTGGGTTTTTTTTTTTTTTTTAAATTTACCAATATCTATTTAATTAATTTTCTTTTTTTAAACATGAGCCAAGACGAACATCAGAGTTTGATGGGGGAGTCCACTCTTTGCATAGAGCCTATCTGTCCTGCGACTACATCCTCAATGGACTGGCCTCTTGGAACACCTGCCTTGGGAAGCATGCTGACAGACTGCACACCAGTCATTTTCAGGGTAGCCGATAAGTTGAGAAGAGAAACAATGATGACATTTTGGGCAGGAGGGAAGAGTTTACTTAGAAAGCTCCTCTACTAGTAGTGTTTTGTTGTTGTTGTTGTTGGTGTGTATATTTATTTGTGTGTGCACATTTCCTCTTTATCTTTTGTGTGTGTGTGACTAACTTCATCAGGCCGTCTCTCGGTTCCCACGGAGATGAGAGAGTTATACTCCTGTTCAAGGAGCTGTCGGGCCTGCAGTACAGTAAGCGCTCATCAGTGATGAAGGCAGCAGCAAAAACTATACAACCTACTAGTACAAAGTACTTCGATTGGTATAATAGCAGCAGTGAGAAAACGAGAAGGCAGTACCTGCGTGTTCTGATTGGGAATCTGCAGCAGCAGCGCCAAGTCGGTGTAGTCGAAGGTGTCGTCCAGTGCCAGCAGCGCGCCGTGCACGCCGCTCTCGCGAAGGTTGTCGGCATACTCCTTCAGGCCCACCGTCTGCACCCAGCTCATCACTCGCTCGTTGGACCACACCATCACGTCTGGACAAAAGGGAAACCGCTCCGTTTTAGCGTAAACACTAAGTACCATCGCTATAGATCAGTCATGTTTCCTCTCACGTGGGATAACGACAGACCAGGATGGTGTAATACATCACATATCCAGACATTTGTCTGCTTTTTTTCTTTTTCCAAAGTGCTGCTCCCATTCAATTTCATTGTAAAATGAAATGCAGCAATTAAAAGCAATTAAAGCAGCGGCAAACAAAAGCTGAGCGCACGGCCGTGAGCCATTTTGCATGCCACCGCATTAACGACTTGGCCGACGTGTGCGATGCTTTGTGGGAAACGTGCATATACTGTACATTGACATCAGTGCGGCACACGCTCCTGCCTCGACACGCTTCCTCATTAAGCGCGCAACTATGCTATTTTAATTTATAAGAAGCACAGATACTACTAGTCTACATACAGTAAAGGCAGTTTTGAGAAATATATGAGATTTTCCGTCAAGTACTTTTGGCAAATCGGGAACCACATTGTAATCCGGAACGTAAAGTTATATTCACAGAAAAGGACGTTGATAATAAGCTGGGCTAATGAGCCACATGCGGCTTCACCAGACACGCAGCAGGCTGGTAAATTTCCATCACACCGCATGCGAAAGGGGCCGCTAATTTCCTCTGATGAGACAATTACGCAGCATGAGGAAGCAAATGAGGTCTGTAAAAATATAAAAAAAGAACATGGTTGGGGTTATCTCACCTTTATTGTGGTGCGCGCTGTCCTCCCGCCGTCTCTCCAACTCTTTGCGGTCGTAGTTGAGGCGCTTCAGGCACATGATGCCGTAATGCAAACTTACCCTGTCAGACCGAAATCAATCAATGGCACTGAAACACAATGGAACTTTCTGACAAAAGCGCCTGAAACTCACCGGTGGAAACTGTCCACCATTTTGAGCTGGCCTCTCAGTTCCTTCTTAGTGAGGTGGTCTAGCATGCGGGCGTCCACCAGCGACTCCATGAAGTAGCTGCGGTACTGCGGCAGGCCCAGGCTAGGTAGCCAATCGTTGCCCACCCACTCGTGATTCATGTCGCCGTACGCCAGAATCTGAACGGGGACACCAGGTTGGACCGCGTGGCCAACCAGGGATACTTTGCATTGATGCCAATTATTTATTCATTGGTCAGTTGTTTATTGTATATTCTACAAAACATTAGCAAAATTAATTTAACTTAATTGTTTGACTTTTTTAAAACAGATATGTCATTATTACACAAAATATCTGTTGTGTCATGATTTAGACAACTGGGAGACACAGGAGATAGCCAGCCCTCCAATTCTAAATGGATCGGACATCTATCACCGTCAATGGTAGCCAATGAGTTAATTCATGAAATAACGTTAAATTCATTAGAATAGCAGTAAAGTTGTTGAACTGTTACATTAGTTCCAGGGTTTTAAGTGGTAAATTTACTGTGCATCACTGTCAATGGCAGCCAATGAGTTGAAAATCCTACATCTAACTCAAGTAGCCAGAAAATCCAATTTTACTCACCTGATCCCAACTGAACTCCTTCAGCTCCTGAAAGGCCAAGAGAAGAAAAGAGTGGGCGGATAGAGGGAGCGCCGGGAGGAAGTAGCAAGGAGGAGGAAGGGATGGAGGCAAAGCAGAGGAGCAGCCGGGGAAAGAGGAGGACAAAGGGAGGAAGAGTGTGTTAGTGAACGGGCAATTAGCTGGAAGCGCTTCACAGTGAAACAGCCACCAGAGGGATAAGAAGATGCTCGACACTACGAGACACAATCACAGAAGAAGAAGAGGAGGAGGAGGGAGGAGACTCATCAACATGGATCTTGGAAAAAAAACAACCAAGTACAAAACAATTGAAATATCCCCAAATTTGTCTGTATAGTAGTGGTAGTATATTCAAAATAAAAGTGAAAAAAAGAATGACAAGGACTAACCGGCGGCTTGGTTGCAGCATTCAAGGACTCCATTTCGGCATGGGTCATCCAAACATTGCTTGTCGACTGCAAGCACAACATTTTCCAGTTGTAGGTCTTTATGCGCAGGTATCATAAATGCACACAAGCCCGAGTGGGATCTTTATGACATTTTTGAAAACGCACATAGTAAAAATGTGGGATGTTTCATGTTGCGATTATAAAACTCCAAGCGAAACTTGAGCCGCTCCTATGGAATTTACTGTAACCGCTGCTGGAAAATCTGTGCCAGGCTCTTTACCAACATTGACATTTATTGCATGACGTTTTGCATTGTTTTATATTCTTTTGGTTTTTACAGCTTTTGTTTGTTGGAGTTTTTTTTTTTTTTTTTTTTTTTACTGCCCATTAATGCGTTTCACCTGGGTCCGCACATATACCCGTTCTAATTCTATCGGCGGAGGCTAACCGAGCGAGTGCTGGCGGGTGCTGACGGGCTGGTGAGGGACACCATCTCCTGGATGGCGAGCCTGAGCTTGAGGCGGTGCAGCGGGTTGCTGATGCCGATCTCGCGCTGGATCTCCGTGTCCGACAGGTTAGCCATGATGGCGCCGCTCTTCACATTGGCCCGGCAGGCCGCCACGTACCAGGCGGGCATGCCCACCCAGAGCTGGAAAGAAGGTCGACAGCAAGTCAGGACAAGGGGACTTGGGAAGAGAGGGTTGAAAAGGAAAATGGGAGGACCTCCAGCCAAGACACAACTGTGGGACCGTCCCAGGACGCGAAAGGCAAACCCTGGCGACATGCTTCTTCTAACAACTCGTGCCTGAAGATATGAAGATCAAACATGAAGTAGTGCTGGGTTATAGGACAATGTACTAGTATACCACCACAATAATCGTAAACTTACCATCGTCATAATTCCTAACTATCATCACAACCGTCAATTTTAATCAAATACTGTATTTTTTTATTTTTTTTTATTTTAAAAACCCACTGTACTCAACTCTATCGCCTCACACTAGTATGAACTTTAAGAAAATGGAAATGTGCTACTGACTTCTTCTTGCTGCGGCGGTCCTTGTCAGCCGGGCCCAAAGTCCCCGTCTTGTTTATGCCGATGGGGTCCCCGGAGGCCAAATCTTCCGATGGCGTTGATGCTGGTGAAGATGCAGGTAGTTTTCATTTCCAACACAGACAACTTGAAATTGTAAGTAGTCTTACCAAGCGAGCCCGAGCAATCTCGTCCTGCTTGTCCCATTCTACCTTTCTCCTTCTTCCCAAAGAGTCGCCCGATGGAAGACTTGATGCTCTTCTTCTTGCTGGACTTGTGCAAGGAGTCCTGGCTGCTATTGGAGCTGCTACCATCTGCTGACAAGCTGGTAGGGGCACAAGCGGTCAAAAGATTTCAAGGCAGAAACGGGTGACTCCAACTCTCACCTCCGGAACTCGCGGGGGTCGTCCAACAGGGCGCCTGGGTGAGTGAGGGTCATCCTGTCTAGGCGCAAAGCCCGCGGCGTGGGCGGTGGCGTAGAGTCCAACAGAGCCAGGGAGCGCTCATCATCTTTGTTGTTCTGTTTGACCCCAAATAGCCACAAGAGCAGTTAATAAACGTTTTTGTGTGTGGATGTGGACATACCGTATGCTCCTATTTTTAGTTAATTAAAAGATTATGACTGTATTTATTAAGGGTGTAACGGTACATGTATTTGTATTGAACCGTATTGAACCGTTTCGCTACGTGGTGCTCGGTTCGGAACGGAGGACCAACACGGTAGGACAGTATAACCCAGAAACGTCAACGGCGCGACAACGTGGCCGCCGCGGGAACGCAGTGAAACGCGGGCGTTAAAGTCAATCAGCCCATGCACACCAGTCGTAGTGCGGCCGCGCGTTAGACGCGTCCCAGAAGCGGCTCAACACGACGCACGCGAAAAGAACGGCAGAGTTTAATATTTGACGCGAGACGCGACCCTCCTGCGTCAATACTACTATCGGTAGCTAGGATCGGGCAAACCAGAAGTCACTTGTGTAAAAATACGGTGGATCAGGTCGATTTTCAAACTAATATGCAATCGTAACCCACTTTTTGAGTCCATCGGATCTCTTGAGTGGTAGATCGGGGCGCAGTTGACTTGTCTTTGGTGATTTACTGCTGTCTTCTCTGCTATAATAATAATAACCAACAAGGCCCCGTGTTCAATACGAAACCCTCCTACCACAACAAAACAAGTAGGAACTAATATTCACATATGAACTAAAGTTATACAACATAAAATATACAATATTAATGAACACTACATCACATTTGTAAAATATAAACACACAATAAAATAAATAATAGTCCATTTAAATAAAATAAATTGAAATGAGCTAAAACACCTATAATTAAATAATAAGAATAATACACAAATCCTGGTTACACAATTAAATTTATTAATTTCTGTGTGGCGCTTTAACTTGAGAAAATCCACCAATAAAGCTTTTGAAAACCATTCATATGAAAAAAAAAAAAAGATTCATTGAGGCATTTCATTTATAAAATACATGTTAAAATCTTTGTCACTGGGATTGCTTTTCTCTTTAGCACAGGACTTCTTTTTTCCTCTTTCTTTCAGAAAGAAAGCTAACCAATACGCGGGGTCTGAAAGGCAAATTGTTGTTGGATTATATTTAAATACCCGCTACTTTTTGAGCAGAATTCTAGCTTCGTATAGGCTAATGTTCCTATTGTTGAAAGGTGTATAATACACAACTAGCACATTTATATTTGCATTTTGTTTTCTTACGGTACCGAAAATGAACTGAACCGTGACCTCAAAACCGAGGTACTTACCAAACCGAGATTTTTGTGTACCATTACACCCCTAGTATTTATTGTGTAGAATCTTTTTTTTCCAGCACACTGACAGCCGTAAACATCCAAGCTGCCAGCCCTTCCCGGTCCAAATGGATTGGACGTCCATCTCCGTCAACGGCAACCAATGAGTTAATTTATGAAATAACATTAAAGCCATTAGAACAGTAGATGATGAGATTTGTTTCCTCAGTTTGAGTGTCGTCTGTAGTACGTATTTTCATTCTTAAAGCAATTCAAGTTCGTCTATCACTTTTAACTTTAGCCGATGAGTTAACGACGGAGATTCCTTCGCCAATTTTGTTCGAACCCCAAACGCAAATACCTGTCGGTCGTTCTCACGCGCCGGAGAGTGAGGCAGGCGTGGGGTGGAGTGCCCCGAGCTGGGCGGAGATGGTGAGGCCAGGGTGGAGGAGGTAATGGAGGACGGGATGAATCCTCGCCCAGCACCATCCCTCCCTAGTGAAGAAGGCGGAATGGGCGGACTGTCCAAGGCCACGCTGCTGACTCGGCTTTCGATCTCCTCGGCACGCAGCTCTGTGTTTTCCTTCTCCTCCTGGATCAGTCTGGGGAAGGAGTTTCATTAGCATAGCTTAGCACGTGGCACAGAAGCAGGCACCCGCAACTCTTTTTTATTTTACTTGATCTCCTTGTTGATGGCCTCCAGCTGTTCCTGCAGCATGATGGCCAGCGTCTGTACATCCGTCTGCCCGCTGGGCGACAGCAGCTCAGACCCGAAGCGATGGTCTCCGTCGTCCTCGTCGTCCGAGCAGCCTACATCTACGCCGTGCTCGTAGCCGGACCCCAACAGCGCCCCTGTCTCCCAATCTGTGTACTGCAAAAACACACAAATAGTTGACCTTGAATGGGGCTTTGTTTGAAAGTTTTGGATCAGAGAACATAAACCAAGCCCACCTTGGTGGAGTCCTCCCTTGCCGAGCTCCATCGGGCCCGGTGGCCTCGCCTGCCGCCCAGAGAGGCATTCCCAAAGGTGTCCAGGTGAGTGGTGGAGCCCATGGGGAGGGAGCCGCCCCCGTGGGAGTACCGCAGCTCCAGAGCGCTGCCGGGTAGAGATCGACTGCAAGAGACGGGAAGATGAGA
Source organism: Corythoichthys intestinalis (assembly GCF_030265065.1). Lineage (NCBI taxonomy): Eukaryota > Metazoa > Chordata > Actinopteri > Syngnathiformes > Syngnathidae > Corythoichthys > Corythoichthys intestinalis. The sequence continues at coordinate 27,336,402 of NC_080410.1, read as the reverse complement.
CGTGAGATAAGAAGTGCGCATGAAAGGTTTTGTTAAATCTGCCCGTGGGCAGGAATGAAGTCATGCGACGCGTGTTACAACACAGACAACAAACTGTGCTTGTCGATTATGAATGCGAGTACAGTACGAGTGTGTCAACAGTTGGAATTTTTCCTACCTGGAGTAAGACCCTCCAGGCCTGGCTCTCAGCTGATCCAGTTCTAGCTGAATCCGCTCCAGCTCTGCGATTAGCTGGTCCTGATTGGCGAAGCCACACAGCCAGGTAGTGAGAATGCAAGACTAAAAACAAGGACAGATGTGGTCCCACCTTGTTTGCCAGAAGGTCATCCTGAATCTTCTTCATGTTGGAAAGCTCTTCCGTGAGAGCGTTCTGCAGCAATAGGAGAGCATGGGTTTTAGTGTGGAATGCATCAAATAGATGGGAAGGGAAGTGAAACAGTTTCTTTCCAGGAATTTAATTCATAAGAATTTCTACTTAATCGATCCCCCTTAATTTGCAAATTATAGAAAAAGTCCATTGAATTGTTAATTGATTGAAAAGCTAAGGATTTAGTTTTACAGGCTAACTAGCAAAATGCTTCCTTGAGTCTACCTACTAGAACGCATGTTCCGTTATCCAATAACACTCTGAATTTCAGTGTAGCCACATTGTTTAATTGGATATAGCACTCTAGAGGCTACGTTTGTTTAAAAAAGGTATTTGTGCCAGTTATTTACACATTCATGCAGAATTATTGCCAAGAAAACACCTTTAGTGACATTACAAAAGAACTATTTAACTATTAAGGATGCATCAGTGGTGGGTTGACAGATTAAAAAACAAAAAAACAAAAAACAAACAAAGAATATACAGTTTGCTACATCAAAGCTCCAATGCTGTCAAGCTACTAGCCAAGTTGGTTTAGCCACCATGGAGATTTTTTGGCCGAAAAAGTCTCTGTCCACTTGTTGCCATTACAGAAGAACAAATCAAGGCGAGCTACGAATGGTTCGAAAGAAAAAACAGACATCCACAGTATGCTAAGATGAAGCTGCTATGGTAGGCCTAACGCTGACAAACATTAGGCTGAGGTGATTTTGATTTGTGAGGTATTACATTCTTGACATTTACCTTCTCCTCCAGAGCGGCCATCCTCTCTTTAAGGTGCAGCTGCAACCTCTCATTGGACTCGGAAAGCAGCTTGTCCACTGTGTCTGAGAGACGCTTGTTGTGTTCATCGTTCATCCGCTCGCGCTGCCTGGCCTAAAGCGGGGCAGTGACGAGGGCACGTGAGACAGCATTCAGAACAGTCTGTGTTGGACTTGAGATTGCTATCTTGCGCTTTAGAAAATTAGAGCGTCTTTGTGTGGTTGGAGATGGCAGGGACAAACCAAGCGTGACTCACCCGCTGTAGCTCCTGGTTCTTCTCCTCCAACTGCGCCTCCATCTGGCGCAGGCGCTCCTCAAAGTTGCCGTGGCGCTCCTCGGCCTGATGAAGGGGAGGCAAAGCATCATCATCCGTTATTTCGCGTCTTGCCTCAACACGCCGCAGCGGAATTCTGTGCATTGAACATGTTTTTTCTATTTTGGCAATGCTCAAAAAGAAAAACAATTTTTGGGAAACACTTTTTAGTGACGCGTCCACTGGCAATGCTTGGCGTAAATAACCTGAGGGCTGCAAGTGAAGAATCATGTTTCAGTGCATGAAATAGAACTTAACTAATTTTCTTCTGTAGTCAAAGAACTTGATATCTCTGGTTTGCAAAATGGAGTTAGCCCACTATGTTCTTGGCAGTTTGTTCTTTTTCTATTGCTTTTTTACCTTGTTGAGTGCAGCCACCCTCTGCGCAAGCTGCGCTTCGATCTCGGGCAGCGTCTCGGCCCTCTGCAGGGTCTGCTGCAACTTCTGCTTGGAGTCTTCCAGGCGCTCCTGCAGTTGTCGGTTCTTTTCCTCGCTCTGCACAGAGCAGGTATGCGTTGGTCCCAATGCCGACTCATCTGAGCAGCAGCTTCACCTACCTGTCTGTGCAGCGACTCTTTGCTGGCCAGTTCGTTCTCTAGCTTGTCTTTGATGTCGTGGAGAGACGTCGCCTCCCGCTGGGCACTCAAGTACCTGCGGGCGGTGGGACGTCAGCGAGGAAAAATAAAGCAAATATACAAAGACCGGCCATACCGCCGCTCCAGTGTGGTGATTCTTTCCTCCATGTCTTCTCTCTGACACAGAGCCTGAAGAAAAATTATGTCATCGTCACTCACAGGTATTGACTGTCTGATCAGTTTACACGTCAATCATGTGGCTTTATCAAGCAGGCTGCTAATTGAGGGATTTTCACCGGCTAACATCATGCTTCCTTGTTTCATTCATTCATTTCCCTTAGTGGCCAGTAGCATCATTGCCACTTTGGGTGCGTTCCAAGTCTACCTACTAGCGTGAGTTGGCCAATATCCAACAACACTTGGAGTTTCCAAGTGTAGCAGTGCACACTCAGAATGCATTGTCTAGCGCACCTTTAGTGATAGCCATAGACTTCATAATGGTATTGACGGGTCAGATCGGTCATGCACTGCGCCTCGCATTTAAGTAGGGGGCCGCCCACATCGAGAGGAGCTATTGCAAACTAGGGCTGTGGCAAAATATCGAAATGGTGGATATATCGTAATACTTTGTATCCCAAAAGGTTATCGATATGCTCCTGCCAAGAATCGAAATATCGTTTGGAAAAGGTGTCGATGTCTAATTGTCTACAAAAATAAATAAATAAAAATGTAACCACAAGTTGCTACCAAAATCTCCCACCATAATAGTGTCTCAGTTAACTCTAAGGCTGCATTGACGTTGCTCAACGCCCAATCCATTTAGACTGGGAACGTTCGTTCATTCGAAAGCAGAGCATTCGCAGTCATAATGTCCGATTTTCAGGGCATTTACAGGTCACTTGCTGTTCATTTTAGGGCATTTACAGGTCATTTTTTGTTGAGTTTGAGACACTGCCTATTCATTTGGGTGATTCCCAGGTCATTTCCTGTTCTCTAACTCAAAATAAACAGGAAGAGACCCATAAATACCCCAAAATCAACAGGAAGTAACTGAAAATGAACAGGTAAACGACTATAAATGGCCACAAAATTACCTCATTGCCTGGCATTGGCTGCCACTACCGGCAATAGACGTTCAATCCGTTTGAAGTGGGTGTTCAATCCAGTTCAAATGGATTGGACGTCTACTAATGATAAACTCATTCCAATTCAGGGCAGAAGCTTGTTTTTCTGTTTATTAGTTGTTTGTAGAATATCCTAGAATGATTTCCTGACCAATGTATCGATAATCGTTGTATCGCCATATCGTCAGATCGTTATCATGAGCTTTGTATCGCAAATTGTATCGTATCGTGAGGTACCAAGAGGTTCCCACTCCTATTACAAACACATGCACGCAGCGATCTAACGACGGATTTCTTTTGAAAAAGTACGAAAGCTGTACCACATACAAACAGGAAGGATCGTCTGTGAGTGATTTGTTTGAGGATTCAAATAATTACGATATTTTTTGTACCCATTTTGAAACGTGAAAAAAATCAATGGGAGAAATGAGCCACTACTGTATTGGCATCATAGTTTGCAATATTTACGTTAAAAACACCGCAAACTGCACGTTTTTTTGTTTTTTGTTTTTGCTTTTAACCTAGAATCGAGAATTTTTCACGTCCATATCTATAAAGAATTTGTGGATTTAAGCATTTATTCACAACAATTTTCACCGGAAAAGCTCTGTTTACATAAGGCGGCCACTAGCTACATTCACGAACAGACTAGCATTGTACTTCGACATATTTACGTAAAATAAATGCTAACTGCACGTTTTTTTTTGCTTTTAACCAAGAATCGACACTGTTTTACGTCCATATCTATAAAGAATTCGGGAATTTAAGCATTTATCCAAAAGAATTTTCATCGGAAAAGCTCTGCTCATATAAGGCGGCTACAAGCTACATTTACTAACAGACTAGCATTGTACTTCGACATATTTACGTAAAATAAATGCTAACTGCATGTTTGTTTGTTTTTGCTTTTAACCAAGAACCACGACTGTTTACATCCATATCTATAAATAATTCAGGGATTTAAGCATTTATTCACAAGAATTTTAATCGGAAAAGTTCTGTTTACATAAGGCGACAGCTACAATGGGGAGAACAAGTATTTGATACACTGCCAATGGGTTTTCCCATTGGCAGTGTAACTATAACTACTGGTAGTAGTTATAGTTACAGTGTACAGTGTACAGTGTAACTGTAACTATAGTCACTGTAACTATATTTACTAACAGACTAGCATTGTACTTTGACATATTTACGTAAAATTAATGCTAACAGCACTTTTTTTTTTTTGCTTTTAACCAAGAATCGAGACTGTTTTATATCCAAATCAATAAAGAATTCAGGGATTTAAGCATGTATTCACAAGAAGTTTCAACTAAAAAAGCTTTGTCTTTGATTCCACTCGGTCAGCTTTGACAGCCTCGCCGACAATGCAGGCCCCCTATTTATCTGCCTAGCGCCCCGTGTCCAGTCAATACATTATGAAGTCTATGTGATAGCATTCTCAGGGATACAATTGTGAGAAGGCGAGGTATTTCCAGTTACGCGACGACAAAGCTGCTCTGCTAAGACGCTTCTAGCCAACCACTATGGGGATTTTATGGCTATTATATTTATAAATTTTTATATATTAGATTTATAAATTTTATGCCACGTAGAAAAATAAATCAAAGGTAGTCACGAGTACTTTGCGACAGACATCCACTGTGTGCCAACATGAAAAGGCAATGCTAGGGCTAGCGTTGACAGCTGCACTATGGGGATTTGAAGAGGACTAATAAATCAATGTAAAGTGGATTTTATCGTTTCATCGTTTTTTCTTCATGAGTGTAGGGACCTAGTTTTAAAAACTGAGTGCTTATGTGACTGGATGCGAACACAATAGTGAGACACTAGCTGCATATGAAACTAGCTGCATATGAACGAGGGAGACACAGCTCAGCGTGTTCATGATGTAAATTTGGTTAGTAAAGTTTTAACTCATTGGCTACCATCGCTCATTCGCTGCCAGCCCTCACAGTTCCAAAGGGTTTTAAAATCTATCACCATCAATGTCAACCAAAAATGAACTGGGTGACCTCCTTGACATCCCGTTGCAATTTGTGATTGGCTTCTTCCGATCGCGTCAGTTCTCTCCTGGCAGACGTCAGCTGCTCCTCGATCTCGCCAACCTGAGCAGTGGCAAAATCATGTGATTGCAAAGTACTACTGAATAGGAATCGAAGTATGGCATGCGTGCACACTTACCTGTCTGCACATGAGCGCCAATCTCTCCTTCAGCTGGCCCAACTCTGATCGTTGACGTTCGATCTCGCCTTCGCGCTGTCGGTCCACCTCGCCATCATCCAAGATGGATGACGGCCCATTGGGAAGACGCTAGTGTCGGAACAAAAAGAGTCGTGTTTCGAGCCGAAATTCACCATAATTGGCACATTCCGACAGACCTCTTTGTCAAGTCCCTGCTGCCGTCGCTTGATTTGCTCACGCAGAGAGACCACCTGCGATGACAGCGTGAAAAGAACACTTCACTAAAGTCCTATTGGAGTTTTGGCGGACGCCACGCGTAAGAGACCCACTTCCTGCGAGGACGTCTGCAGCTCGTCCTCCAGAGCTGCCACTCGCTCCAGGGCCACGCGCAGCCTTTCGCGGACCTTCTCATCCAGAGCCTTGTGGTGCTCGAAGAGCGACTTGAGCGCTTTGAGGACCTCCACCTCGCTGGAGACGCCTGCCGGCGATTGCGCCTGACGCTTCACCACAGTCATCCTCAGGCTTCGCTCATGACGTGACACCAGACATTCCAGGTGCTCCAGAAGCAGCTGAAAGCATAGTGTGATGCCATTTTCAGAGTATTTGACTGCAATTTCAAATATAGGATAAAACTTGGACTGACTCTTGTGTTGTTGCGCTCTGCCTTGAGCTCTGCGATCTCTTCTTCTCGCTCCAGAAGCTGCTCCCGACATAGGTTGAGCTCCTTGGTCAGCACTGCAAACTCCTGCAGGAAGCCAGAAGAGGGCGACATTCAATTCTCTTATTTACTGAGTTTTTTTTTTAATGAAGGATCAGAAGTGCCAAAATTAGATAATTACAAACTGAAATAAATGGAAATCTTAAACTAATGAAAATGGAAATACATAAAAAGTTGAATAATAAGTTTTGAAATACAATTACTGGCCAAAAGTGTTGGCACCCCTGCAATTCTGTCAGATAATGGTCAATTTCACTCAGAAAATGATTGCAATTACAAATGTTTTGGTAGTAATATCTTCATTTATTTTCCTTGCAATGAAAAACACATGAGAAGGGGGAAAAATACATTATCATTTTACGCAAAACACCAAAAATGGGCCGGACAAAAGTATTGGCACCCTTTGAAAAAACATGTGATGCTTCTCTAATTTGTGTAATTAACAGCACCTGTTACTTACCTGTGGCACATAACAGGTGGTGGCAATAACTTAATCACACTTGCAGCCAGTTAAAATGGCTGTCCTGTGTCCTTGTGTGTACCACATTGAGCATGGAGAAAAGAAAGAAGACCAAAGAACTGTCTGAGGACTTGAGAAGCAAAATTGTGAGGAAGCATGGGCAATCTCAAGGCTACAAGTTCATCTCCAAAGACTTAAATGTTCCTGTGTCTACCGTGCGCAGTGTCATCAATAAGTGTATAAAGACCATGGCACTGTGTCTAACCTCCCTAGATGTGGACGGAAAAGAAAAAGAGATTTCAACGAAAGATTGTGCGGATGGTGGATAAAGAACCTCGACTAACATCCAAAATAGTTCAAAATATCCTGCAGTACGAGGGTACAACAGTGTCAACCCGTACTATCCGTCGGTGTCTGAATGAAAAGGGACTCCACGGTAGGATACCCAGGAAGACCCCACTTCTGACCCAGAGACATATAAAAGCCAGGTTGGAGTTTATCAAAACTTACCTGAGAAAGCAAAAAAACATTTTGGAAGAATGTTCTCTGGTTAGATGAGACAAAAGTAGAACTTTTTGGGAAAAGGCATCAACATAGAGTTTACAGGGGAAAAAAAAACAAGGCCTTCAAAGAAAAGAACACGGTCCTCAGAGTCAAACATGGTGGAGGTTCCCTGATGTTTTGGGTTTGACCCTGTGCATGGCATTATGAAGTTGGGAGACTACCAACAAATTTTGCAGGATAATGTGTGAGAAAGCTGGGTCTCCCTCAGAGGTCAAGGGTCTTCCAGCAGGACAATGACCCAAAACACAACTCAAAAAGCAATACAAAATGGTTTGAGAGAAAGCACTGGAGACTTATCAAGTGGCCTGCAATGAGTCCAGACCTGAATCCCATGGAACACCTGTGGAGAGATCTGAAAATGGCCGTGTGGAGAAGGCACCCTTGTAATCTCACAGACCTTGAGCAGCCAAAGAAGAATGGTCTAAAATTCCAGCAGAGCATTGGAAAAATCTCATTGATGGATACCGGAAGTGGTTGTTGGCAGTTATTTTATCTAAAGGTTGTGCTACCAAGTATTAGGCTGAGGGTGCCAATTTTGTCCGGCCCATTTTTGGAGTTTTGGGTAAAATGATAATGATTTAATTTTTTTTTTTCATTTTGTGTTTTTTCATTGCAAGCAAACTAAATGAAGATATTACTACCAAAGCATTTGTAATTGCAATCATTTTCTGGGAGAAATTGAGCATTATGACAGAATTGCAGGGGTGCCAATACTTTTGGCCAGCACTGTATACTGTATAAATAAATATAAATGTTGAAATAAATACTGAATTAATCACATTTATTCATTCAATTATATATTTATTTTGGCACTCTTGGTCCCCCATTAATTTAATTTTATGGAATCCATTTCATCTGAAAAGATTTTATTTGCATTTAACGCTGGAGTTGTCATTTTGCTTTGTATTTTACAATATTTCAGCTGTTGATCAATTAATGGACCAATTCATTTTTGTGGAATTTTACAATTTACATATATCTATCACACATATATAGAATTCCTTTTTGTTCAACCCGCATGTTCAGACCACAAGCACTGTACACTCAGTGGCTGCCATTGACAGTGAAAGGTGTCCAGCCCATTTGAAAAGTGATCATTTGCTACCACCACCTCACAGTTCAAATGGATTGGACGTCTATCACCATCAATGCCAGTCAACGAAATTAATACACATTAAATAGAAATTAAAAAATTTCAGTTTAATTTTTTTAACCTTTTATATTTTTTTAAACAACCTTTATTTTTCATTTCTAAAGTGAAAAATGTGTTTTTTCCGGAAAAGCACAGGAAATTTAAATACATTCCAGATTTTAAAAAAAAAAAAATCACATTTCTAATACTCAGGAGGATCAAATCTCGTTCATAAGGGTGTGCCAAAAAAAATCACTCATTAAATGAATCGCGATTCGACACGTGACGATTCGATTACAATTCATAAATGTTCTCGACACGTGACGATTCGATTACAATTCATAAATGTTCAAAAACGATGGTTTCCCTAATAACTTTATGACAGCCACTGGTAGCGGAACAAAATTCAAGACACGTCTGCCGCATGGACACCTTTAACAGACGCACAGACGCACGTTATGATGCAGCTGGTTACTGAGCGAGAGATTTACTCCTTTTCAAAAGACTTGAAAATAAATTTGTGTATGAGACAGGCAGGGACTTGGCGGTCGCGCTTCTGTGCACAAGTTATTTTTTAGAGTGAGAGGGGAAGAGCGATAGAATGTTGCTCCTTGCCTTTCAGTTGTCCAGCAGTAGGTTCAAGTCATGTTAATTGGAAAATGTCGAAGTGTGTTGCTAAGTCCCGTGTGCGTATATAAGAGGTGAGTACACAAACCCTCTTGTACTGTTTAGCCTTTATTGTTGTTGTTTTCGAGATGTTACTAGTTAGCGCCGAGCGATATGCTAATTAGCAATTTCGCTAACATGTATTTCCATGTCAAGTGTGGTGTACAAAAGTTATTCCAGATGCACAACGTTTAAAACTAAGATTAAGTACAGCGATAACACTAAAAACACATGCAAAATAGTACAGAAATCTGTGAAAACAAAGTATATTGGTTATGGTCTTATTTCTTAAGTTTTTTTGTTTCCAGAAAATGTGGAATTCATTCCACCAGTGTAAATTTTATTGTATTGTTGGGAGAAATAAGTACTGCCTTTGAAACAGCTAATGTTTTTGCACCTTCTTGTAAAAAGCATTTCAACGTCATCTGTGTGTTGTATAGGCATGTTGAGAAATAAGTATTGCCTCTAAAATGGTAAATGTTTTTGCATTTTCTTGTAAAAAGAAAAAAAAAAAAGCAGTTTAAGGGCAGCTTTTTGTTGTATGAGCATGTTTCCATGGTTCCTGTTGAATCATTAGGATGTTTTAAATAAATAATGGACAAATTTGTTTGGCTACTTTATTAATTAGTAATGTATGATGCATCGATAATCGTGATCATCGTGATCATCGTCAATACCGTGATCATCGATCAATAATCGAATCGTAGCGCCCTTCATCGTAATCAAATCGAATAGTAGGGTGCCTAAGATGGAACACCCCTACTCGTTCACTCCATCAGTCGTCAGCATATCATGAATTCAAAGCATCTCTTTCACCTGTGTGTGCTCGTGTTCAAAGAAAAAAACAGCGCCCCGAGGTGACGGGAAAGAAGCCAGCACAGTGACTGACTGACAGCAACCTGGTTGAATTGTCGTCAAATTGTGCAATTATGTTTAATTGCCTTTAGTGTGGGTGTCCGAGTAACTATGACGACGTGTCAACAAAGAGAACAAGACAACACCTGTTTTATATTTTTTAAACTTTTGTTTAGGGGACAAAGCAAAACAAGAAAAAAAAAGCTATGCGTGCTTTGACAGATGGCGATTTGCTGCCCCAAAAGGATTCTGAAGGATTTTTGGGCCGAGTAAAAATAAAAAATGTGGTGTGAAGCACATCACACGCTTTCTTCTCTCTACTTCTCGCCCCCTCCATTTTGTGACATACAGTATGTGGTGCTGTGCACGCTTGTCAGGAAATCGTGAGATTATCGTTATTAGCACTCTGAATTTATTTTCCCCCCGATCTCTCATCTTTCTCAGCGATGGCAGACAAACTGACTGAATTCTTGGCTCAGGTAGGCTCTCGGGCCCACTAGGCATCAAGCGACGCGGCCTGACACGACAATAGTGAAACTAGGGGTGTGACAAAATATCGAAATGGTGATATATCGTGATACTTTGTATCCCAAAAGGTTATCGATATGCTCCTGCCAAGAATCGAGATATCGTTTTAAAAAGGTGTCAATGTCTAAAAAAATAAATAAAAATGAACCAACAAGTTGCTACTAAAATCTTCCACCATAATAGTGTCTCCGTAAACTCTAAGGCTGCATTGGCAGTGCTCGACGCCCAATCCATTTAGACTGGGAACGTTTGTTCATTCGAAACCAGAGCAGTCACAGTCATTCTGTCCGATTTTCAGGGCATTTACAGGTCACTGGCTGTTCATTTTAGGGCATTTACAGGTCATTTTCTGTTGAGTTTGAGTCACTGCCTATTCATTTGGGTGATTCCCAGGTCACTTCCTGTTCGGTAACTAAAAACAAACAGGAAGTGACTAATAAAATACCCCAAAATCAACAGGAAGTAACTGAAAATCAACAGGTAAATGGCCCAAAATTACCTCATAGCCTGGCATTGGCTGCCACTTACGGCCATAGACGTTCAATCCGTTTGAAGTGGGAGGGATGGCATCGAATGAACGAATGTTCATTCCCTGCCACCCTCTCAGTTCGAATGGATTGGAGTGAATGTCTACTTGTGATAAACTCATTCCAATTCACACCAGAAGCTTGTTTTTTCTGTTTAATAATTGTTTGTAGAATATCTGACAATGATTTCCTGACCAATGTATCTATAAACGTTAGAGGTGCACGATAATTATCGGTCCGATAATTATCGGTCCGATAATAGGAATTATGACGTCATCCCAATAAATCCGATAACATAATATATTATCGGCCCTATTAGTAATATTTTTGGCACGGTGTCGGATTGGGATTTGTGCGTTTGTTTCCACTCCTGTTTTTTCAGTATGCAAAGTTCTGTTACTGTCTTTGTTTTGTTCATTATAATAATGTTCATGTCATCATGAAAATTCTGGTTCGGTCAAAGGCAAATCTAAGCTGAATCAACCTCTAGTATTTTTGACCTACAGGTGTTCAAAAACTCAGGTGAATATACATTGAAAAATTATATATATACATATATATATATATATCATCGGTTATCGTATCGGTATCGGCCTTGAAGAGCAGGAAGTTATCGATATCGGTATCGGTTTCAAAAAATGGATATCGTGCACCCCTAATAAACGTTGTATCGCCATATCGTCAGATCATTGTTATCGTGAGTTTTGTATCGCAAATTGTATCGTATCGTGAGGTACCAAGAGGTTCCCACTCCTAGTAATGACACATATCAAAACAAAATAGGAAATTTGATTTTTATTGTTTTATTTGACAATATAGTCTAATTTTTTGTCAATAAAATTATGAGGGATTTTTCTTTCAAGATTTAAGATCATTTTCACATGATTTCCAGGTTTAAAATTAGTATTTAAATGGACCTAACTAAATAACTTTGATCAACAGTCTGCTAGCTTTGTGTTAAAATTGGCTGTCAGACGGCGATCATGCGATCATTGCTAGTCCCTCCCAATGGATCCGACATCTATTGTCGTCAATGGCACTGAAACATGGTCATTCACGCTAAGCGCCTCCTAGTCAAAACAAAGCAGCCAATCATAATGCAATGGCACATGTCCTGCGTCTTGGCACACAAGGTGGGAAAAAAAAAAAAAAAAAAAAAAAGCCTCAGCTCATCTTTGAGCTCTTCAGTGCAACACTAACATTAGTCTACAGTACAATGCAGAGGATAAAGAATACATGACGGTGCATACTCACGCTTTGGTAGTTTTAACACATTTGAAAGGGTAAGGTTGGAAATTTGTTCCTACCTGCGGCAGCGCGATGGACAGCTGCCTCTGCAGAGACTCCTTCTCGTGTCCGAGCTCTCGTAGCCGCAGGTGGGCCGTCCCTAAGCTGTCCTGAGTTTCCCTCAGACTCTCCAGCAGCCTCTCGCGTTCGGTCAGCATGTTGACCATCAGTGACTCCAGGTTGCCCGTGCTGCCCCCTTCGTCTCCGCCGCCGCGGGGGTCTCGGCTACCGTAGCCTCCCATGCCACCACCCATACCTCCGCCGAGGCCGGAGCTGGTTCCGGCCGGTGAGGAAGACCCGCCACCGCCACGCCCATCCTCGGAGATGGTGGGCATCACCTCGCACATCATTTTGGGGAATGTCTAGGGTTCAAATGGGTGGGGAATGAAGGGGTCGGGGTCGGGGAGACCTCGGTGAAGACCTCAGTCCCCCTGTCCAGACTTTTTAGGGACACCGCAGAGAAACCTGCAAGGATGATAAAAATATCACAGAAGCTCTCATATACAATTTACTTACTTTTATAAGTAGTAGTATTTGACTGCATTATGAGTAAAAATTATGAAATTACATATTGAAAGGAAAAAGTACTGCTTAATTAACTACCTTCTTGGAGATTTTGAGTTATTCATGGAATATTTCATCTTGAACTGCCAACTAATTTTTCTTGAAGCAAAGCGCTACTTTTGTCAAAATGAAGCTCCTCAACTCACTTCACCATTGAAGCTGTGTCAGAAAAGTTCCAGGACTTTACTGACCGCAAACAGGAAGTCAATAAAGTTGAATTTTATTAGCCCCCCTCCCTGACAAAAAATCCTCACGTAGGAAGTGCTGAGTTAAGGTGAAATCTCGCGATAAATCAGTCTAGAACGAGAAAAAGAGTGAGGAAGGAGGGGTGGGGACGCGTGCGTTGTCATGATGGGGCTCGTGCGCGCGAAAAGGAGTCTCCCATGACGGCCCCCAAAAGACGACATTTTGTAAAAAAAAATATGGCTGTTAGTGTGTTCTTGTTGCCAGGGAATATGGGGGTTGGGGGGTGCGGCGGCTGGTCGAACGGTACCAGACGTCGCGTTAAGGTGGGAGGTGTCAATCATTGCCTCGTCAAGACGGGGCCTAATTAAGACATGGGTGACATTTCAAATTTGTGGGGAAGAAAAGCTTGCAACGGCTAAATTTAACGACGTCTGCCTGCCCATAAAAACAAGTGGACGGTCGAACAGGCGCCGCCGATGATGATGAGGATGATGAAAATGATGAGGATGATTTCCGGGGCCCGCCGGAGCCGCCGCGGCGGCTTCTCCTTCTTACCCGTGTCATGGTCCACCAAGGCCAGGGAGAAAAGGAGCGCGGAAGGCCTCCGCCTCACTGTCGACCAGTGGCCGGGTCGCTGCCGGTTGTCCACGGTGCCAGCCCGGCTGGGTAACTCAGCAGCCCGCTCCACATCCACATCTCCTCCCTTCGAGATGGGAGCGTCGGTGCCCGGGAGGAGCGTCAAGACAGACAAGCTGCATGACAGCTACATCCGTAAGAATGTCAAAATAAGAGCGGACGACACACGGATACAAGACTTTGTCAGGCTTAATGTTTACGTATCAGTTAGCAAAGTCAATCATTAATTGGGATATTTTATATCCCTTCAAACGATATATATTTCTTTATTCGAATCAAAGGATTGTTATCTTAAAGTACAGCAAATGCAGTTGTCTGATGACAAATATCGAGACTCCTTTGTTGACAAACTTTTCAAACACATTAAACATTAATAAAAAGTGCTTCTAAGACTAAAACGATGGTCGTCGTAATAGAGCTAAACGGAAGGCTAGGAAGGTTTTACTTTTATTGCGAAGGCGTGGCTCAACATTTTCCGCTATTCATCTTTGCATTTCCGTGCACCTGACCACTTCCTGTCACGTACCTCCCCGCATCTCCATCACCTGGAAAATGTTGACGTCAACAAGCCAAGCCTGGTCTCCATTCTGCTTAGGGAAAAAAAAAACATTGCAAGTTGTTAGTCAAGTTGATTTGTATTGCTCTAAAATTGATTTGTATCGCTCTAAAATCAATAAAAAGAAACCAAAACACACAACTGAAGTTCAAATACGATTACAGTAAATAATGAGTAATAATACATTTATTCATTCATTTTCCACACCGATTATTCATAAATAAAAAAATAGTACTGTAATTATATATATTTGTAATAATTTAAAATATTAACATTATATATAAATTTCAATTTATTGATATAGCATTCATTTAAAGTGTAGTTTTTTTAAATCTGAATTTTACGTTTTATTGTGGGAAAATGTACAAATACGTAACTATATGCATTTTCCATTTAAGTATTTTAAAGAAGACTGAGGTGACTGCTACTACATGCAGTTTCAGCCAAGCAGATTTCGAACAAGTTCATTTGAACGAGTAACGTAAAATAAAATGTTTAAGTTTGCAGATAGTTAAACAGTCATTGTATCATTTGCACATTAAATGCCTTATATATTGCTGGCCATAAGTATTCGCACCCCTGCAATTCTGTCAGATAATGCTCAATTTCTCCCAGAAAATGATTACAATTACAAATGCTTCGGTAGTAATATCTTCATTTATTTTGCTTGCAATGAAAAAACACAAAAGAGAATGGAGAAAAAAATTAAATCGCTAACATTTTACACAAAAGTCCAAAAATTGGCCGGGCAAAAGTATTGGCACCCTTTGAAAAATCATGTTATGCTTCTCCAATTTGTGTAATTAACAGCACATGTTACCCGTGGCATTAAACAGGTGTTGACAATAACTAAATCACACTTGCAGCCAGTTAAAATGGATTAAAGTTGACTCGACCTCTGTCCTGTGTCCTTGTGTGTACCACATTGAGCATGGAGAAAACAACAAAGAACTGTCTGAGGACTTGAGAAGCAAAATTGTCAGGAAGCATGGGCAATCTCGAGGCTACAAGTCCATCTCCAAAGAGAATGAAAAAAAACAATGATCATTTTACTAGGGCTGTCAAAATTATCGCGCTAACGGGCGGTAATTAATTTTTTAAATTAATCACGTTAAAATATTTGACGCAATTAACGCACATGCCATGCTCAGATTAAAATGACAGCACAGTGCAATGCCCACTTGTTACTTGTGTTTTTGGGAGTTTTGTCGCCCTCTGCTGGTGCTTGAGTGCGACTGATTTTATGGGTGAGCGTTGTGTAATTATTGACATCAACAATGGCGAGCTACTAGTTTATTTTTTGATTGAAAATTTTACAAATTTAATAAAACGAAAACATTAAGTGGGGTTTTAATATAAAATTTTTATAACTTGTACTAACATTTATCTTAAGAACTTCAAGTCTTTCTATCCATGGAACACACAGGAACATTCAGGTCTTTGGAGATGGACTTGAAGTCTTGAGATTGCCCATGCTTCCTCACAATTTTGCTTCTCAAGTCCTCAGACAGTTTTTTGGTCTTCTTTTTCCTCCATGCTCAAAATGGTACACACAAGGACACAGGACAGATTGACTCAACTTTAATCCATTTTAACTGGCAGCAAGTGTGATTTAGTTATTGTCTCCACCTGTTATGTGCCACAAGGTAAGTAACATGATCTGATAATTACACTAGAAAAGCATAAGATGACTTTTTTTGTCCTGACAGTTTTTGAAATTTTGTGTAAAATGACAACAATTTAAATTTTTTTTTCATTCTCTTTTGTGTTTTTTCATTGCAAGCAAAAGATATTACTACCAAAGCATTTGTAATTGCAGTCATTTTCTGGGAGAAATTGAGCATTATCTGACAGAATTGCAGTAATGCCAATACTTTTGGCCAGCAGTGTATATTAAAATTATATATACACTGAAGTTTCGGCAAAATATTTACAAATAGGCTAAAAATGAAGCAGCGGCATGAACTTGTTATATTGGCGATTCTTTGTAACGCCTCAGATCTTACCTTGGTTAAAGAGGGATTTTCTTTGGAGAGCAGGCAGCTGTGTAGACACCAGTAGGGGCGGGGTCAAGCCAGGAGTGGAACCGACATCAGTAATGTCAGAGCCAAAGTCTCTGTGGAAACTGGAAAGAACTGTACGGCGCGACATGCAATACCAAATTAGCCAGCCATTTTAACTCATTGGCTGACACTGACGGCGGCAAATCTCAAATCTCTTCAGACTGGGAGACTTGAATGTCTTTCACAGTCAATGGCAGGCAGTGAGTTAAAAATCTTTGAGGTGCAGTTAGTGAATGTTTTAAATGTATCCAAATTCAAAATGGAACTCGAGTAATTCAGCGCATTTTGGACATAAATTAAGAATTTATTTAAAATTACAGCCATCCGTAATTAAACAACACAGCAAAAGAAAACTTCAAATAGTTTCATAGACAATTCTTCACTTTGTAACATTACTTAAGACCACTTGATGTCAAATAGCTGCTAATGGCAATCACGATAAGCAACTAGTCGGCGTCACGCTGGAAACGTCACATGGAGGACGGAAGTCAGGTCATCTGTGCAAGTCGTTTGTATATCAGTGCATGTGAAATGAGTGGATGTGTGCGTTTGTTCAAGTGTGCGCCGGAAGATTCTGCGGTGGTTCGGCGGGCAGATGATTTGGCGCTGGGGCATTTTCCTCCACAGCAACTTTTCCTGCTGAGAGACAAAAGGAGATTTATGTAACAATTTAAATTGAAACCAAGTGCTCAAATACTTGAATCCATTGTAAATCAACAAAATTTAAATAATTACCGTAATTTTCGGACTATTAGGCACGCCTGACTATAAGCCGCCACCCGCCAAATTTGGACTGAAAACTGCAGTTGTTCATAGATGAGCCGCACTGGACTATAAGCCGTAGCTGTCCTCACTGTATCATGGTATATTTACACCAGAAGATATTAACCGGTAACTTTATTTAGGGGTGCATGATATCCATTTTTTGAAACGCCGATATCGATAACTTCCTGCTCCTCAAAGCCGATACAGATATCGATAACTGATAATAAATATAATTTTTTAAATGTATTTTCATCTACATCAAATTATAATCAATAGAAGAATTTATACTAATGCTTAGTCGTAACTCCCAACTAAGGCCTATGTATGGCAAAAGAATATGAGTAAATGTGTTCTCCGTTAGCTTTTGAAAAATAAATATCTTTGTGAAAGTGCAGTCCTGTGGAAAGAAACTTCATCCCATTCAAGTTCAAAGACTGATATTTATATTAGGGATGTCCTGATCCAGGTTTTTGCACTTCCGATCCGATACCGATATTGTTTTGCACTTCCGATCCGATACCGTCCGATACCGGCCTATCTGAGCATGTGTTAAAGTTTAAAGTTATTTAGCCTCCTTACTTAGTTGTCAGACTCATGTTGAAAAGGGTTTTAGTACTCTTGATAACAACTAGCGAGCTGAATTAGGTGAGTCTGAATAACACAACGGTTGGTAACAAGAAACTGACCTGTTTATTCAGTGACAAACAAAAAACATTATTAAAAAAACAAACAGAAATGGCATAGTCAGTCAGTAAAACGTGCAAATAATATTGTAAACTGTCTTAAAAAAGCAAAACACACAAACAACCTCAGTGGAAAATCCCACAAACCCCCCAAGTTATTAGATGCTTTAAATGTTTCGTGCATTAGTTACAATAATTGTATAAAAAGCCTTTCAGGTTTAAATAAACAACTATTTCAGTATCAAGTTAACATTTTAAAACAGTAAATAAAATACTCAACTCCCCATTCTGTATCAGCAGCTTTAAACTACATTTATTTAATTTTGCGAATCAACTGTTAAAGTTGTTAAAATTGCTCCCGTTATTCCATAATTTCCCTTCTGTCCACTTTCGACATATGAAAGTTTTAAAACTGTTTTGAAGATAGATTCAAGTCATGATTTTGCCGATTTAGGAGTATTTTAGATAATAAGTTAATTAGGTTCGCTTGGAAGGTTCTCAACAGCCTATTAGGGAAGTCTCCTGCTTTAAGGTGGTGGCTGTTTACTAACGCAACTAGTTTTCAATACTTCAATGTTGCTAACGCAGTCGAGTCTGTCGTTATGCATCTAGTTCTATATACATATGATATCTATTATCTCCAGTAAAATGATGTTGACGTAGTTTGTAGCGTCTGCCAGCAACAGTCAGGTATTCTTGTGGTGTTTATCCAGCGGCATAAGTTGAGCTAAAGCCGTGAGTCGAGCATTGGCATAACCCGGGTCTATGACATGCATGCTCTCATCATACTCTCGGGACGCAATGCGGTCAGTTTCTCATTGCGTCCCGAAGACTGCGCTGTGTATTAGTTCCGCCTTGACATATTTCAAAAATCGGAATTTGGATGTTTGTGAATCGTTCTCGAGTCTTCCATGGCGGAATCGCTCAAGGATGTAATGACGGCTGGGCATGTTGTACCGTGGTTCTAAGTGTTGGATGGTGCGTCTTTACTCACGAGAGATAATGGCTCGTCATCCAAAATGAATTCTTCGGCAATGACTCTTGTTATTCCCTGGGCTTTGGGACTGTTGAGTGCCAGTTTGTCACGCATAGCAAAAGTTTCTGCCAGTGTTAGTTGCGTAGGACCTTTCTTTTTGTCTTCAGTTTTCTTAACATACTCTTCATATTGTTTGTGGTGCTATTTCGCTAAATATTGCTATATATTGCTTGTATTAAAACTTCTTACAGCTTTACCACCACGCTTGACTTTATTGTGGCATATGTTGCACTCTGCCTCTTCGTCTTTGTCGTCCTTTAAGGTGAAATGATCCCACACAGCTGACATTTTTACTGATAAAGTCTCTCGGTAAATTGGGAGACGGTAATGTAGTGTGTTGAAGGTGTGCCGTAAAATGCAGACAGGATTTTAGGGAAACCAAAGCAAAAACTGGAATGGATTATGTAAATCGGTGCGCTGGAAAACCCGGACCGGACTTTAAAAAAAAAAACTGGATCGGAAGTCTGAATCGGAATTTTTCTGAGTCGGCCGATCCGATACCGATGCGCATTTTTTTGCCCATATCGGCGTCCTATCCGATCCAAATATCGGATCGGGACATCTCTAATTTATATACAAGTTAAAAATAGCCCTGTGAGAAGTTCATATAATTTCATATTAATTATATTAATAATAATAATTAAAAAAAGAATACATTTTAAATTCATATTAATAAAAAAAAAATCTAGAAGTTAGGACACTGATATAAACTAATACATTTTTTAACTATAAAAATTTGACTCTACCGGAATCGTTCAATTTCAAACGATGCCCAACACTAGCCGTGCGGCACACTTGGGTGGAACATCACAGAAACGGAGCGTTTGATTTATAAACACACACATCCCAATCCACCGACACCGTGCCAATTACAGTAAATATTATTGGTCCTATTAATAAACGTTAATTGGATTTATTGGGATGACATCATAATTCCTATTATCGGACCAATAATTATCGTGCACCAGTAACTTTATTTGACAGCAGCATCATAAGACATATGACAGTCCTATGACGAATCAAGTGTTGCCTATTAACCTAAATAAATCAACAAATAAGCCGGACTGGACTATAAACCGCAGGATTCAAAATGAGGGGAAAAAGTAGTGGCTTATAGTCTGAAAATTATGGTAAATTAAAAGACCTAGCATAACTGACCTTCTTGTGAAAGATGGTTGCTCAAAGAATATAAATATGCAAATAACAAATTTCTTAGGACTCTGATTATAGAGAAAATATTTTTTAAACACAGAAAATGTCACCGCTTGAAAGCACAGCCAAACAAGTGGTGTGTCAGTCACGCCACGCACGACCAGCACAGACGCTGAGACTGGTTAAGAAAATGGCACAACTCTTCAGTTTCTGTACCTGTGCAATATGTTTCTTTCCTTCTGCTCTCCTTTTGAGAGTCAGACGAAACCTGCTTCACCTCCTTTGTAATCAATCCTTCGGCCAATGCATGGCGAGTAGATGGGAAAATCTGAGATACTTAAAATAGCGTTTAAATGGATAAAATAGTAGTGGCATTTAAATAAGTGATAACAGCTATTCTTCCTACTTCCAGGCTATTATTTAAGTTTTTCTCTAGTATTATACTTCAGGAAAGTAAAATTCTTGAAGTAAGATTCTTTAAAAAAAAAAAAAATTACTACAATGGTTTCATTTATAATTAAATTAACTGTTTTATTATTTTTATTTCTATTCTAAATCATTAAGGTATTAGTTTATTTGACAATTTTATATCATTTCACCATTAGTATTATTTTGTTAAAGAAACTTTACAAGTGTGGTTCCAACAATGTGTTTCATTGTTATGAATTTTGTTTAGTTTATGCATCTTTTACCTTGTATAACTTAATTTTCCATTATAAGATTTTAATGGATTAATTTAATTTGATTATATTCATGTGGTACTTCATTTGTTTATAAAAGGGAAATGTTATATGCAATATGCTATTTTTACTTAATGCACTATTTTTCTAGTGGTACTAGTGGTATCCTTGCCTTGATCTTCCTGTTTGGGCTGCTGGTGGTGAAGTTCTCCGTCATGGGCAGCAGGCTGCTCCCTCCGCCTCTGAGCCATCTCCAGCACAGCCTGGACAAGAGCATTTGGGTCAACCGTTGTGAGGGAAGTGTGCAGGATGCGACGGAAACACAGCTACCTGCTGGTATTCCCTCCTCTGGGCCTCAAGGGCTTTTCCACGCTCCTTCAGCAACTCCTGCTCCTGACGAAGCGTGTCTGCCCTCTTCTTCAGCTCCTCCTCTTTGTCACGTAGCTCCGCTTCAAAGCGATGAAGCTCCTCCTCTGTGTACGCCGGCTTTGCGTCCAAAGTCTGGAGACTGAGACAATGTGAAAAAATTGACTTTTGATTATAGACAATCTGGATGAGCTGACCTCCCATTCCTTTGCGGTGTTGAACTCCTTCTTCTCTGTGGACTTGAGAAACTCATCCAGGCTGACCAGTCGATCTTTGTTGGTGTCCACCTTGAGGAAGAAGAAGATTGTGAGCTGTGAAACCGTGGCATTTGATATGCGTGACAGGAGACTCCTCACGTTTTTCATGACGTGTTCCCTCATCCTCAGTCTCTCCTCCTCCATCTCCATCATGTCGTCCTCCTCATTTTTTGGGTCGTAGACTTTCTCTAGCTGAGAGAACACCAACGACAGCCGCAAAGTTTGGGGCATAAAATTCCCATTTTTTGTAACCGCTATGGTACCTCTTTGGTGAAAAGCGCCTCTAGCTCTTGCTCGTCCAGGACGCCATCCTCGTTGGTGTCTGGGAAAAAAAAGTCAGGAGATGAATGACATCACCTTATGAAGTCGGAAAGTGGACCACACGGACGGGAGGTCTCACCGTGCAGTTTGAAGAAAGTCTTTGGGTTGAACTCTTTGGGATCCAATCGATCAGTCTCCTCCCAGACTTCTCGCAGCTGAGCCACACTACCCTGAAGAACAAGAAGCAACGAAATGAAACACTTCCTGTTTGAGAATCGACTAATGAACGAAAAGAGACACTTACTGGCGCATTGACCTTGGGGTGCTGTCGATGTTTGTCCTTGAGTTCCTGCATACGCTGCTCCTCCTTCTCACGCTTTTCTTGGTCCAAACCCTTCAGGTACTCACGCCTCTCGTGCTCCTTCAGCATCTCATAGCGCTTGAACTCCTCGTGGCGCTCCGCATCGTAATTCTCCAAGTCCTTAGTTGCCTACGAGTAGAAAATCACCTGTTGTTTCATGACAATTGCCAGTTTTGTTCACTTTCTGTCAAACTGCTGCTCGTGGTCTTGTACATGCATGGAGCATAACTCAGGCTTTAGACGACTTCAATGCCAACGTAAAGGGAAAGCAAAAATAATACGGGTGGGGTTCGATTAAAACATTTTATTAATTATATTATTTATTACATTTTAATCAGATTTACATATGAAACAATAAACAGAAACTATCCCTGGCCAAATTTGAAAAGACAGTTACAGAACATATGTTGCCTTTATAAAAGTAGCTAAGGGTCACAATGTAGGTTCACTTTAGGAGGTGTATGTAATTTAAAAAATAAAAAGGCAAATAAATTCCCTCAAGATAGCAGTTATTTTATAAAAAGGACAGGCTTTAGTGTGTGCCCACCATGGCTACTGTAAGACATCGCTTAGCAGAAAAGCGCCTGCATTGTTACACGAGTGGAAAAAACCATTTCATGCCTTTTTTTTTTTTTTTTTTTAATATATAAAGACAGTCAGTGGTTTATATAATATTTTTTGGCCATTTACAAAGAGCATATTCCTGTGAGTGCTGTTTTATTTATTGTCTACAACAGGAAACATAGTGGCATTTGCGTGTGCTAAAATAGATTCTTTTGGGAGTTGAATAAGGCAAATTGATATTAATTTTCGTGAGCGCTTGAATGGCCAATTGCATTGTATGTTAGTATTAGTGTTAGGTTGTGCATTGTTTGGAACCCAAACTGTGTTCGTTTGTAACACATTTAAAAAAAAAAATGAAATTAAGTAATAATAATAATTAACGGCTTAAAATCTCATCCTGAAAAAATATCTCCAAAAACATCTTAGTTGGGTCAACCTTATCTCAAGGACCCAAAATGAAAATGACTAAAAGGAATAACACGACAATGTGCACAAAGTTCAGCATCTTCAGTCTTCACAGATTGTGCCACTTTGTCACATCCAATATGTCTGCTTCGTACTGCAACTGAGTGTTTTTCTTCACTCAAGAAAGTGCTTTTCTTCAAAATAACACATGCTAAAACTGCCATACACCAGTGGTTAGTGCCTATTTTAAACAAATTAACTCATTCAGAGCTAAAGAGGTGTTTTTACTAGAGGTAGACCGATTACTGGCTGGGCCGAATATCGGCGGATGTCCCTTGCGCTAGTGTTGTAGTATTGTATTGCCATTTTTGAGTCTAAGGCTAGGTTCATACTACAGGTCTTAATGCACAAATCCGATTTTTTGTCATACGTTTTTTTTGGCATGCCCGTTCAGACTGCCTTTGTCTATTGAGACCATTCAAGTATTACGCATGCGCACTAATTCGCAGTCCGACACGCGCTGGGCAAGAAGACCTGCATGCGCAGAAGCATCTAGGGCTGCAGCTATCGATTATTTTAGTAGTCGATTAATCGATGAACTAACTAATTCGAATAACCGAGTAATCGGATAAACATAAAAAAATTAAAATACCTGAGCCTCAAACGGTATAAAATATAGAAATAAGGATCTATGTATGACAAAAAAACTGGCTCACTTAAATAGCAAAAGCAAAATGCTATAAAATGCTAACTTTTTCTTTTTTTTTTTTTTTTTTTTTTTTACAATGCTCTTAACAAATGGTTCAGACACATATTCCCACAAAAATTGGCTAAATATAGCTTTAAACTAAATTACGAATGAATTAAAAAAAACATGAGCTCAAACAAAACCTAGCTTATGTTGGTCTTAACAGGGAGCAGCTGGATTTGGCCATGTAATAATATGAGGCAGACTAGAGGGCAGTGTATCCACCCAAATCAATAAAACTAAATGCAAACACTTTCAAAAACAAACCATTACAACATCACTTTAATTAAACAAATACTCGAAGCAGCAAAATTTAATTCAAATCTTTTTTTCTAATCGAATACTCGAGTTAATCGATTAATCGTTGCAGCACCAGAAGCATCAAAACAAATGACCACACATGCTGGCTGTCATCCGTCATTCCTGGGATATCATATTTTGCTTTTCAAAAAGAGGACACAAATAACAGACATAAATAATCCCCGTTTAGGCTTATATTCAAAGTTTATATGGATTGATAGCACTGTCCGTGCTTGTCACACACACATATGGGCAGTTTGCTCCGACTCTCAGCCGTGTAAGCAATGTTGAAATATTGCTCATATAGAGCAGAGAGAAAACCGATCATTCTCAGGCTTATCCTCAACCCATTTTTATTTTTTTATGACTGTTGTCAAGCCCGGCCCTTCCCCAAAAGCCGTGTTCAATGCAAGCTAGGCGCTAATAACGCACAGCTGCACCGCTACCGTAGCGTCTTGCTCGCTCTTTGATGACGTAATTGCTCTGCATCAATTCCTCTTTGGGAGACTTGACAGTACAAACCGCCGCAACATTCTGGAAAAATGTGGCCCAGATCGGATTTGAACCACATACGAAAGTGACCCGGATCGGATGAGAAATGGTCCAGTTCTATGCGGCTTGTCACGTTCAGACCATCAAGTTAATGCTTCACTCGAGTCGGAAAAACACGAAAAAATCGGATTCATGTATTAAGACCTGAAGTATGAACGTAGCCAAAGACATTCAGTCACTTCTGTAGCTATTCAATGAAGTTTAGTGTTTGCATTACTCAGTTTATTTACACTTTTACTGCAAATTAATATCGACTCCAAAAATCGGTTATCAGCCTCTCTAACTACTAATAATCGGTATAGGTCCTGAAAAACCCATATTGGTCGATGTCTAGTATTTAGGCATTATCACAGAACGTCCAAAGCTGCTCTACTGTGGTTTGTGGACAAGATGAACTCATTGGCCGCCAATGACAACGCCAGACGTCCAATCCATTCCGACTGGGATCATTCAATCGCTACCAGCTCCTCCAAGTTGAAATGGATTGAATGTCTAGCATCAATATTGGCACTAAATCATGACAAATCGCTGCCTGTCCTCTCAGTTCAACTCGATTGGATTTAAAATTTTTAAGTTATATTTGATAGACTAACAAATAAAGACGAAAAAGATTACACTGGAAAGCACAGCAAAGAAAGGAAAATATCAGAATACAAACATGGCCGTCATTACTCACTGTGGAAATGAGCAGCTCCAGATCTTTGGCTTCAAAGGCATTCTGGTTGTGCGGGTCCAGATGTTCAAATTGCTTGAGCAGGGTAGCATGGTCCATCTGCAAACCTGAAAAAAAGTCATTCAATATTACAGTTCTTTCTCAAATATAAAAACTTAAAAAAAAAAAAAATGTAAATGCTGACTCTGCGTGTTGGTGCTGTCCAACTTGGCCTTGAGCAGCATCCTTAGGCGGGAAACTTCCTGCCGCTTCAACTCGTCCAGACGCGTTCGAACGTTGTGACTGACAAGGTCCAGCTCTTTGCTCAAGCGTCCATTCTTGATGTCCTCCGTGTTGGCAGTCTGGAGCTTCTCCCGGAAATGTGGGTCCGTCTCCAGCACCTCGATCACCTCTCGGAGATATCGGTCGTAGTACAGACCAGTGTCCTGCCAGATGATGACATCAGTCAAATGATGAGCACGTCAAAGACTGAGGAAATTCCTTACCATGTTCTCCTCTTGAACTCCGTCTTTGACTTCCTGTTGGACGTCGTTGCGGTCGATGGGCACCGACAGCGCAGAGACTGCAAGAAGCAGCAGTAGCCAGGCTCCTTTCAACTTCATCCTACTGAAATGCACACACGAGCCACCTTAATCTCCAGACGAATTACACGCAAATGCTTAGTTATTTGTGTTCAAGTTACAAGCCGAATTCATACAAAACACGCGTATAACTTAAAAATCTAAAGTTGAATAAAAACTAAATAATTATGGCGACTTTATAACGTAAACCATCGAAAATATGGGATTTCTCCAATGGAGTTCGGCGCAGCGACGTTTTTTTTTCCCGGCGTAGACCATTTCCCCTTCAACGAGAACGACGTACACCACATTAGGAATCACTGTAAGCTGAATTATTATAAATGTTTGGTTTTAAATGGCATATTTACGCTTTTAAGACACAAACACCTGGCGCTAGCGACGCAACATAAATAGGAAGCACCGTGAACAGCTACAAACGCACTTTTGTCTACCTCGAAAATATCTGTAGACTGATAGTTTGTAATTTTCACGACAAAATAGTGACCACATTTGCATTTGAAAGACGTAAATATATCCCAGCTCACCGCATTTTGTAGCCTGGTAGCACAATTCAATCACAGTTCCTTGGCATCGGATGTAATGACGTCATAAACTCGCGCCGAGAAACGTGATGTGAAATACTGCTGCTAGGTTTGAATTAGTAAAGTCACAGTTTTAAGTTATTTCCTGGCATTTACCCAGCCTTTCCCACAATAACTGTTTTATAATAAAGCTAAAGAACGTCGTCAATTAAATGTAGCGCTGTCACGTATGAAAACATACATTTCAAGTCAAAATAAAGTTGTGATATGATGAGGAAAAATACACTTTGGCTTTATTTGTTTCCAAAAATAGATGTATTCATTTAATGAGTTCATTTGGAAAACAATTTAAAAATATGGCAGAATAAATAAATTAACATGAAGGTAAAGAATTGCACAAAATAAATAAATAGAAGGTATAGTATAAATAAGCAAAGAAGAACATACATACAAAATGAGCCTACGATAAAAATATGGCACAAGTAACACATTAAGTTTTAAAAAATGTCTGACAATAAATAACAGAACAAATAAATAAACAGCACAATTAGGTCATTTCATTACAAAGAAATATGCTATGTTGAGGTCATAATTTATATCAGTTTGACTGATGATGACATCTGATTGGTCCGCACTTGCAATTTGGCAGAACTTTAGAAATCGATCTCTCGCATATCGGTGGGTGTGCCGGCTCTCTCGTCTTCCATCTCGTCGCCTTTGGCTGCCGGGCCACTGCCAAGGCGCTGCCGAAGGGCGTGTTCAATCATCTCGCTATAGTGCTCCAGCACCACCTGCCGTACCGATCGAAAAGTCTGTTAGAAACATGGTTCTCAAACCTAGGGGTGCGAAAGCAGATGTCACTTCTACTCACCGGTTCGGCCCGACACAGCTCAGCTAGCATGGAGCAGACTGCATACGGCCTGTCACCCAGGCCTCGTAGGGCACAGTTGAGTGAGGCGGCGGCTATCAGGGAGGGCGTTGCCCCTAGGAAACGCCAGTCGCACGAACACATAGCCACCAACGTGTCGCTGTGCCTCCTCAGGGTGGAGCCATCGCCCCTGTGCCACTCATCCAGCAAGGATAGGAAGTGCGGCAGGAAGTCCTGAGGTGTCACGCCCGCCGTGTCCCAGCGCAGGGTAGCCAGGACTATGCGCTCCATTTCCTGGAGGGGGGGCAGGAAGTTTAGGTGAGGGGATTCGAAACTATTTTGCTGCTGATATTCCCCATTAAAATTAATTGGGTGTCTATCACCATCAATGGCTTCCAATGAGTTAAAATTGATACACTAAATAGTTAATTGTATAAACGGTTAGAAAAGTTTCTCACCCGCAGGTTGACAGGTAGGAAATCATACTCGGCAGCGGTGCAGAGGGCGTCTGAGGTGATGCTGTCACACTCGCTCAGCTTGGAAGCCACAAGGATGCAAGAGGCCGCCAGGCAGCGCGGCAACGTTGGCGCTGATAACGTGACCGATAGGAAGCGGTCCATCAGAGAGACCGACAGTGGGAACACGGCCTCGTCGCAACCGCAATTGCAGCACACCTGAATTGAGAGGAAAAAGACCAATGAGGAGATCCTTGACAATTGGATTTCAACCTGTTTTACTGCAGCTTCCCCTCTGTACCTCCAGCATCCACTTGACCAGCTCCTCACGTCTTTGGGGTTCCCGCTGTATGAGGCTGACGTACAGCGGTGAGGGCATATATCGTTTTTCCACGCCCAGCAGCCTCTGGATGACGCGCCTCCCCGACACCGATGGGTCCCAGGCGGCCCTCAGCTGACCCCCTGTTGCCCGGTGGTCATCTTCCGTCTCCTCGCACCGTAGCGACACGCCGCTATTATCCATCTGCATGCTGGTCGTGAAAAGTCCAAGTGATGCTGGAGAGAAATTTCTGCTTCTTTTTATACATGGGAGGAAGAAAGAGAGGCTAAAAGAGGGCGGTGCCTGTGGCCATTGACATCAACTGTTAAGGAGACAATTGCTTCAACAGGTGGGCCGGCAAATTTGGGAGGGGTCCCGGGGCTGGTGCAGACAAGAGAAGGAGTGGCGAGGCGACAGCTTGGGCTCGATGTTGAAAAGGGAGAAGAAAAAGGTCATCACCACGGCATGACAATGAGAATGGATGACAATAGCAGCGCCGTGTTTGTTTACAACAGTAGAAGATGGAGGGAGAGAAGGGACCCCCTAAAGACATAAACAGAATTTACTGTAGTTAAGGACCCCACAACCTTCATGTTTTGACATCGTTTAATGAATAGCAAAGTACAACACTGAAAAATATGAACTAGCTAATCAAGTTTCAAGAAGCAAAAGAAAGTTAAAAAATATGTGTATAAATAAACGAAAGTTTGTTTTGCATTTGTTTTTTCAGTACAAATGACAAATTTTAGATTTACTGTAAACCAGGGTTCACTAAATCCGGACCTCGGTGCAACTTTTCCTGTCATGTTTTCCATGTCTCTCTCCCCTAACACACCTGAATCAAATGATTATGTCATCAGGAACCTCTCCAGAAGCCTGAAAATGATCCTGATTATTTTGATTCAGGTGTGTTGGAGGAGGGAGACATGGAAAACACGACAGGAAAAGTGGCACCGAGGTCCGGATTTAGTGAACCCTGCTGTAAACCATCATGAAAATATATTTTTCTTTTTCTCAAATAATATTTTTTTATGATATACGTATGTAAATAAATGTAATTGTCATACGTTTTTATTTTTAATGAACACATAAATGAGCTATTTGAAGATATTTGCTGAACATTGTTTTATTGCCATATTATTTACTTTACAAATAGACATACGATAATCAGTTCACCTGTATGTAACTCAAGAAAGAATAAGGAAATTATTATCAAACTTGCAGACTTTGTAATATGAAACAGAAGAGGTCATTACATTTTCTGGTAGTGAGGTCAAAGGTCAGTGGTCAGATAAGGAATGTTGTGATCACTTGATATCAGAATAACCTAATTAACTAAAAATTTGCAGGGTAGGTGATATGACAAGAGAAAGAGTGATGACATTTTGCGGCATTAGAGAAGGAAATGCCCACTCTACAAAATATGTCAGTGCTTTGAATTTGTCTACTTAGGTGGAACTCTGCTCTTTCAGAATGCTCCTCTAGTTTAAAAAGTGTATGAAAGTATATTTCTCCACATATCTCATGTTAAAGATTTATTGTGTACATGATTTAAATAAAAACTTCTTCTCAAATCAAAATATATTCAGCATTTAGTATGTTTGTTTGTATTATTTAAAGACATACAGTGCTGGCCAAAAGTATTGACACTTTGGCACCCCTGCAATTCTGTCGGATAATGCTCAATTTCTCCCAGAAAATGATTGCAATTACAAATGCTTTGGTAGTAATATCTTCATTTATTTTGCTTGCAATGAAAAAAAAAAACAAAAGAGAATGAAAAAAAATTAAATCATTATCATTTTAGATTTTACACAAAACTCCAAAAATGTGCCGGACAAAAGTATTAGCAACCTCAGCCTAATACTTGGTAGCACAATGTTTAGACAAAATAATTGTGAACAACTGCTTCCGGTATCCATTAATGAGTTTCTTACAATGCTCTGCTGGAATTTTAGACCGTTCTTCTTTGGCCAACTGCTCCAGGTCTCTGAGATTTGAAGGGTGCCTTCTCCAAACTGCCATTTTCAGATATCTCCACAGGTGTTCTATGGGATTCAGGTCTGGACTCATTGCTGCTAGAGGTCTCCAGTGCTTTTTCTCAAACCATTGTCTAGTGCTTTTTGAGGTGTGTTTTGGGTCATTGTCATGCTGGTAGACCCATGCCTTCTGAGGGAGACGCAGCTTTCTCACACTGGGCCCTACATTATGCTGCAACATTTGTTGGTAGTCTTCAGACTTCCTAATGCCATGCACACAGTCAAACAGTCCAGTGCCAGAGGCAGCGAAGCAACCCCAAAACATCAGGGAACCGCCACCATGTTTGACTGTAGAGGCAGTGTTCTTTTCTTTGAAGGCCTCGTTTTTGTCATGTAAACTGTACGTTGATGCCTTTTCCCAAAAAGCTCTACTTTTGTCTCATTTGACCAGAAAACATTCTTCCAAAACGTTTTTTGGCTTTCTTAGGTAAGTTTAGGCTTTTTCATGTCCCTGGGTCAGAAGTGGGGTCTTCCTGGGTACCTTACCATAGAGTCCCTTTTCATTCAGACGCCGAAGGATAGTACAGGTTGACACTGTTGTACCCTCGGACTGCAGGACAGCTTCAAGTTGTTTAGATGTTAGTTGAGGTTCTTTATCCACCGTCCGCACAATCTTTCATTGAAATAGCTCGTCGATTTATCTTTTCTATCCATGTCTAGGGAGGTTAGCCAAAGTGCCATGGGCTTTACACTTATTAATTACACTGCGCACGGTAGACACAGGAACATTCAGGTCTTTGGAGATGGACTCGTAGCCTTGAGATTGCCCATTCTTCCTCACAATTTTGTTCCTCAAGTCCTCAGACAGTTCTTTGGTCTTTCTTTTCTCCATGCTCAATGTGGTACGCACAAGGCCACAGGACAGAGGTTGAGTCAACTTTAATCCATTTTAACTGGCTGCAAATAGGGATTTAGTTATTGCCACCACCTGCTATGTGTCACAGGTAAGTAACAAGTGCTATTAATTACACAAATTAGAGAAGCATCACATGATTTTTCAAAGGGTGCCAATACTTTTGCCGGCCCATTTTTTGAAGTTTTGTGTAAAATGATAACGATTTAATTTTTTTCTCCATTCCCTATTGGGTTTTTTCATTGCAAGCAAAATAAATGAAGAGATTACTACCAAAGCATTAGTAATTGCAATCATTTTTTGGGAGAAATTGAGCATTATCTGACAGAATTGCAGGTTAGCCAGTACTTTTGGCCAGGGCTGTATGTACAGTATGTAAAGTGAATCTATTTGTCTTATCCACAGTTCATTACATTACTGACACAAAACATTATTGCAAATTACAATGAAATCAAATATATGAAGGCTTACTACAACATAAAATACAGTATTAAAAATGTGACATTTGCTCAAAGAAAAGCATTGAAAAATGAGCCACTATAGATCATCATCAATAAAAACTGGTCCCATCATGTCTCAATGTGTTCAAATAATTGGCCATTTACCATCCAAGTTAGCCTCATTGTCAAAGCAGCATAGCTCTGAGCTCTGACCCGGGACCGCCACCTCCCTCCTTCGTGTCAATCTGCTGCTGTTTAAAGAGCCGTGATGGAGGTATGTGCAACAGACAGTGGAGCATCGGGTCAATGCGCCCGATTGTCTTCCTTTACAAATCAGTGTCAGACGCCGGGCCCAGCCCGGCCTTCTGCCTTCTGCCTGCCACGCTCTCAGCGTATGGACATGCACCGCTCGCGCGCCGGTCGCACGCTTGTCACGCACTCCCACGGGACCCCCTGAGGGGGCTGTACAATAGAGCTTCGCAGCTTGTATTTGACACACTGGCTACAGGTGTTATTCAGTGGCCGCCGGTTCACCTTTCAAACCGGACGGGCCAGACTTGATAGGACATAGTCATCAATAATTCAGTAGGGATCGTGAATAATTCACGTCAATCTGAACCAAACAACAAAATCGATCGAAACTCACTTGTTCTGTTGACGGCGATAGACGTCCAATCCATTTGGAATGGAATGAGCTAGTAGCCATCATTGGATTTGGATTAAACGTCTGTTGTCGTCAACGGCAACCAATAGGTTAATAGTAATGTGCTATTAATATTAGCTTTGTCTTTTGGCAAATTAATGATACTCTTTGACACTGCAACATTGATGAAAAAAGTAGCCGCTGACCCCAGTTTTACATTTTAAATTGACACGAGAAGTAAGGCAGATGTCTGGGGAAAAAAAACAAAAGTCTCAAAGGTTCCATGCCTGAAATTGAAGATCATGTCAACTATTAGAATTAAAATGATTATTTTTGCCAAATTTCCGTATGTTAATTTAAAAATAAATCAGCACCTGGCACTGGTTTTACCAATGAACATAAAAATGGGGGGGCATATCTGTGACAAAAAAGACCCATGCCTATAAATAAACAGCAAGTGTGCCATTTTGTTTTGCACCCTTGAAAGTTAGACAAACATAAAACTCAATAAACCTGAAATTTGGTGTGAATCTTTACAGAACTCTCGTGGCGCGACCAAGGAGAATATCTTGTGTCAGGCGTGACGAGATGGCCTAACTAATGAAGTAAATTGGTAAACAAAGTTGTTCTGTGTGTTACTTGTGAGCTGCTTCAACTTTGACCTCCTCCTTAACACACACACCAGTAATAGCAGCAGGTGCCTGTGTGCTAGTTGAATGGCAGCAGTGAAAAAAAAAAAAAAAAAAAGAGAGAATCTCTGTTCTCCTGTACCGCGGGAAATGAGCTGGAAAATGAGGGGCGGAGTGGCGCGCCCCCTTCTCAAGACCCTCCACTCGCTTTTGAATACAGCTGCCACGTATGAATTTAGCAGTCTGCTTAAACAGGCCTGCGATCTGTCACCAAGTTTCTTCCGGGTGACACCCACTGCCCATACGCCCCCCTCCGCTGGCCACCATGGCCTGACCCCACTTGACTGGCACGCAGGAGCCCCCTCATTCAAACTCAATCTGCTTTAAAAGTGCTTTAAAAGGCCGCACCCTCATTTGGTCCCAATGATGCCGATGGGATTATACGCTCAATTCATTTTGTCTTTCAGACTTTGCTCACAAATTCTTTTTTTGTTGCATGCAATTTAAACCCACGGACATCATAATCCAATGACTTGGAGACATTAATACACTCACCATCACTTGCTGTTTGAAGAGGGCCTTTGAAATACTTGAATATCTTACATGTGTCAGATTTATAGACGAGAAAAAAATACAAGTTGAATTCATGAGACACAATTTGACATTAATGTTAAGCCATTGGTTCACAAGAAAACCTTTGAACACTTCTTTTAGAAAATGAAGTTAAAAACATAAATCATAGAAATTGATGTTATTAAACCAATTCAATTCCTTACTACATACAGTATATAATATAAAAAAATGTATTTTTCGCAGCTAATGACCCTAAGGCAAATTTCTGCTGCAAAAAACAAACATCTCAACCCTCATAAAAAGGTCCTACCAAAGTTCATAGTTCCTGCAGTTGAAACATGCTCCAGTTCTAATCAGATATTTTCGTCAACCACAGAAATTCCTGCATCTCTTGTATGTACAAGCTTTCTGACATGATTACCTCACAAGTAAATTTAGATACTACTTCCTAATGTCCAGAATACATTTTGACCCCAATAAATGGCAGTGCTAAATTTACACACGTGTTTTTTGCTTTTTTGACCTCAATAACTTTAACATGTCAGCCAACATGCATTTTTTTGACCCGGTTAAATTACCCCAGAACTATTTTTAGACAATTTTAGCTAGGTTTTTACACACTAGTAGATGAAGATGTAAGAAAATACTGGAAACTAAGTAAATGGACTTATAATTGTAGAGCACCTTTGACACAAATTTGCTGATTTACCCAATGGTGACGCAATATCAGGAGCAACCTAGGGTTCAGGTTGCTCAAGAATACTTAGACGAGGTCACCAGGGCAGGGAATTGAACCCACAAACTCTGTCAGGTAACAACTACTCTATCACTGAGCCATGCTGCCTCAAGAAAGTGCCACAAATTGACTCTGCCCAAAAGTACACTTTTTTGGCATGTCTGGGCTCTGCCAAGAATCCTGATCTATGTTTGGAACATTTGCCGGCGCTCCCTGGCCCTAAAGTGTTTTTTGAGTATTTTTTTTTGGGGGGGGGGGGGGGGGGGGTAACAACCACATACTAAACCTTACAAAAGTGCAAAAAAAATGACTCCCTCCCAAGAGTCTTGATGCTTACTTGGCAAGGCATGGAATAGTAAGGCAAATTCATTTGTATGGCAGAATTCAACATAAGGTAATTCAGTTAGCTATACATCACATGAAAATGCAAAAACACACATAAATGATACACTCTCTTGGCCAAAAGTATTGGCATCCCTGCAATTCTGTCAGATAATGCTCAATTTCTCCCAGAAAATTATTGCAATTATAAATGTTTTGCTAGTAATATCTTCTTTTATTTTGCTTGCAATGAAAAAACACAAAAGAGAATGGAAAAAAAGTTAAATCATCATCATTTTACACAAAATTGGCCGGACAAAAGTATTGGCACCCTTTGGAAAATTATGTGATGCTTTTCTAATTAGTGTAATTATCAGCACATGTTACTTACCTGTGGCACATAACAGGTGGTGGCAATAACTAAATCACACGTGCATTCAGTTAAAATGGATTAAAGTTGACTCAACCTCTGTCCTGTATCCTTGTGTGTACCACGTTGAGCATGGAGAAAAGAAAGAAGACCAAAGGACTGTCTGGGGACTTGAGAAGCAAAATTGTGAGGAAGCATGGGCAATCGCAAGGCTACACGTCTATCTCCAAAGACCTGAATGTTCCTGTGGCTACTGTGCACAGTGTCATCAATAAGTGTAAAGCCCATGGCTCTGTGGCTAACCTCCCTGGATGTGGACGGAAAAGAAAAATTGACAAAAGATTTCAACGAAAGATTGTGCGGATGGCGGATAAAGAACTTCGACTAACATCCAAACAAGTTCTAGCTGTCCTGCAGCCCGAGGGTACAACAGTGTCAACCCGTACTATCAGTCGGCATCTGAATGAAAAGGGACTCTACGGTAGGATACCAAAGAAGACCCCACTTCTGACCCAGAGCCATAAAAAGCCAGGCTGGAGTTTGCCGAAACTTACCTGAGAAAGCCAAAAACGTTTTGGAAGAATGTTCTCCGGTCAGATGAGACAAAAGTAGAGTATTTTGGGAAAAGGCATCATCATAGAGTTTACAGGGGGAAAAAACAAGGCTTTCATAGAAAAGAACAGGGTCCCCAGTCAAAAATGGCAGGGGTTCCCTGATTTTTTGGGGTTGCTTCGCTGCCTCTGGCACTGGACTGCTTGACCGTGTGCATGGCATCATGAAGTCTGAAGACTACCAACAAATTTTGCAGCATAAAGTAGGGCCCAGTGTGAGAAAGCTGGGTCTCCCTCAGAGGTCATTGTAAAAGTCACATTAAATAATCAAGTTAAAAAGAATTGAAAGAGGGCATAAAAATAAATCCCAGAAAAATGAATGAAAAGCAAAAGTCATTATTTGAAATTTGAACTATGTTAGCAGTTATGAATATGCTGTGGTAAACAATAGCATTAGTCCTGGTAAAGGAGCCAACAGTTTGAGCACACCTATGACCTTCAAGTAACTTGTTCTAGAGGTGAGGAGAATAGTAACTGAATGCTGCCTCACCCTGCTTTGTTCTTGGAACACCCAGCAGACCGGTTCCAGGCGACCTTTGGGCTCTAGATGCTTGGTACGGGTCAAACAAATCAAGCATGTATTTTGGCCCATAGACATTAAGTGTTTTGTAGACCAGCAGTAGTATTTTATAATCTTTTTACTCACTGGAAGCCAGTGTAATAATTTTCATAACAGTGTAATATGGTCAATTTTCCTTGTATTTGTCGGGCGCATTCTCTATTAGCTGCAGCTTCCAGACTGATTTTTTGTTAGTACCTGTAAATACACCATTACAATAGTCCAAGATACTAACAATGAATGCATAGATGGATAGTGCTTCATTATCCTTTTATTTGGTATTAATGAGCAGATGGAAACAGTACAAAGGTTAAAATATGACCAGGTTGCATAGGGCTACACAAAAAACATCCTTCATATCAATCCCTTTATAAACTCAGAGGATACCATTGACGGCGATATACGTCCAATCCACTGACCTGGGAGGGTAACAGTGGCAGCCAATGAGTTAAGAGGACGGTTGCTGTGAGGGTGGAAAAACAACAAAGTGTAAAATGTAAAAAGAGCAGCATCAATCAAAAAGAGGAAGAAGAGTAATATGAACACAGTGACGCCTCCATTTCGCCCCCTGCTGTGGACACTTAGTACTAAACCCTCTTCTTCAGGCGTACAGTTAATAAACATATCGCCATCACTCATAAATATCATCATGTCAGTTGGTTGCTTTCTTTAGGGTGTGCCATCACAAGATGAAGTGCCGAATTGCGACTGGCCTGGCAGGCAGGGGGCGTCGCCGCTCTGAAAATCGGGGCTGTCATCCTCGGAGGAGGATGAGGAGCTGGATGGGACGTAAACACCCAAAACCTCCTTCACTTTCTGGGGCAAATCCTAGAAATGGTGGAGGCACGGAACGACACAAAGTGGGGTTATAAAGCTCAACAAAAGGGTGTTTGTGGTTCTCACTTTGCACTGGAGAAGCTGTAGGTAGATAGCCTCTGCATCTCGCAGTGTGCTCTGAAGGTCCAACTTCATGGTCAGCTCGTTAATGTGCTGCATGTTGTGAAGACAAGCGAGAATGAAGCCGAGGACACTATTTACCGACCGATTTACGTACCTTGAGGATCGTATTGAAGTCGTGGTCTGAGCCAATTAGTTCGCCTCGCTGCGACTGCAGGATGGAGCAAGCGATGAGAAGGTGGAAGTTGGGGCAGGGCAGACGAGTCCACAAAACCTGAAGAACATTTTTGAAGAACAAAATGTTTGAACATTCAGCTCCCGAAGCCATATTGACTTAGCAACATGAAATTTGGTAGGCACATTTATCATCAGAAGGCCCCATAAAAAAGTCTAATGAACCTATGCCTGAAAACACACAGGTTGTCGGAATCTTTGGATCAAAGCAGACATTTTAAATTTACAGCTTCTGCTAAGCTCCAGATAAGAAAACAAACAGAAAAAAATAGCTCATCGCTAGTTTTACTTAGCAACATGAATTTTGGTAGGCAGGTTTATCATGATTGGACCCACAAAAAAAAGTCTCAGGAACCTATGTCTGTAAAGACACTGGGAATCGT
This sequence comes from Corythoichthys intestinalis, assembly GCF_030265065.1. NCBI lineage: Eukaryota > Metazoa > Chordata > Actinopteri > Syngnathiformes > Syngnathidae > Corythoichthys > Corythoichthys intestinalis. The sequence goes on along the minus strand of NC_080410.1, from coordinate 27,299,500 downwards.
TTGCTTTGAAGCCATCTGTTTAGGGTAATTTTGCTGATTTTCAGCATTTCTCAGAAGCAGAGCTCTATAAATGATTGATGATTATGACTAGGCACAAAAACACAATCTCCTGCGGTGTCTTAAATGGGGCTCACCTCCCACAAAATGAGAATGTCCTCAAAGGAGAACTCCCTCTTGAACCAGATAAGCAGCCACCGGAAACAGAAGCAAAGCGAACCACTGTCCTGGGAGTCTTAGGAAGAAAAAACAAAAAATAGCATCTTAGGCTTTCAACTCCTGAACTAGTCATACTTACCTAGAAAATCGCAGAGCTCCGGGTCCAAAGCCTTTAGCAGGAAGCTTAGCTGAAGCAGCTGCTGCTTCATGGCCTCCTGGGACTCCTCGAAGTTGTGGTGCTAAAAATCAGATGACATGCCTGGCAAATAGGATACGGAACCAGGAGAGACGACGACAAGACCCATGCTCACCACCATTTCCATGAAGCCCGTCAGGCACCAGAATGACTCCACTTCGTTCTGTGTGACAAAGAGCAGCGGCGAGAGCAGGTCGCTCATGCCCTGCACGTAGCCTGTGCGCACAAATGCAAAAAAAGACTTAATCAACGTAATAATAATAAAAAAAAGCCCCACTGAATGAAATTATAAATGAAGACAATGTTAATAAAAACAGAAATAAACTCTTTACAGGCCCCGTGATCATTCAAAAGTGGCTATGAATGCTTATCTTTTCACGCCCGTGCCTTCAATGGCAGCCAGTGAGCTAAATGAGTACCCCATAATTATATTTTTTCTTACCGAGATCAAAGTTGTACATGCAGTGAGTCATGAGGACGTCATGGAGAAGCGTCAGGCCCGGATTGTCATTCCCCGAGAAAAAGGTGTTGTGGCGGTCAGTCCTGTTCACATCTCGCTCTGCCGTCAAATATCAAAAAAACACATTGACGCACAACTGGAATCTTTGGGCCATGACCAAATCTACCCACCAATCAGATTGCGGTAGCCCCTGAGGAGTGAGTTCCTCATTTCTTGCTCCTCGCTGACCGACTTCCATTGCACCTTCATGCGAAAATACTCATCCCTGGGGAAATAAATAAATAATAAAAATAAAAAAATCAGTGTCTCGAACTATGACAGGTGACCTCCCCCCGGGCAAAACCAAAACCAACGTTTTTAGGCGCAAGATCTCCTCTCGTTGACTGTATGTGCTGTTCCATGGATAAAAACCCAGCAGGAACTTCCACACTTCCTTCCTGAGTTCTGGCACAATGCCCTGCAATAATACAAACGTACATCATTTTATTTGTTTGTTTATTTTTAACGTGGATTATTTCCTTGCAGTGACAAATGCTACTCACCCCTCGGAAGACCAGGTCTTTGACGCGCTGGGGATCCTCGACACGGCCCTCAGGGTCGAGAAAGGACTCCCACTGGTCCAGAGGTCGCCCTCTGCTGACCGCTGGCTTGGGTCCAAGTTCCACACCCTAGAGTCGAAAACACCAATGCGGAAACTCATTACTAGAGATGCCCCGATCGATCGATCGATCGGGTCCGATCACGTCATTTTCAAAGTATCGGAATCGGCAAGAAAATATCGGACATGCCTTTTTTAATATATATATTTTTTAATTAAATCGTTTTCTTATTGTATTTAACGTTACAGACAAAATGTCTTACACTCATCCAGAGTCTTTAATTTTGGCTTAAAGTGGGGCTGTCAAATTTCTTGCGTCAACGGCGGTAATAACATTCAAATATTTAACGCAATTAATTCATGTGCTGCACTACCCATTCACGCGTTGACGCATTCAATCTATAATGGCACCATATTATGCATACATAGAACTAAAAGGCAACGTAAAATGAGTAGAGAATTTTGGCAGCCTTTGAAGCCTTTTTTTAATTGGCTAAAGCCTTACAATCCCTCTCTCAACGATCAGAAAAATTGAGGGAAGCAATGTGGGGAAGAAAGGTAGTAGTTGATCTTTATCTTAACACCCCATTAAATTTCCCAACGCTGAGAAGATATATCAATTGGTACCATTACGCAGTCATGGTTGGACTTCCCATCATGCCTTTGGGCAGAATTATCATTTACTGAAAGCTCATAAAAATCCACTAGATGGCAATATTTAGTCACAATATACAAAGTCACATTTGTCCTTTAAGAATTACAAGTCTGTCTATCCGTGGATCCCTCTCACAGAAAGAATGTAAATAATGTAAATGCCATCTTGAGGATTTATTGTCATAATAAACAAATACAGTACTTATGTACTGTATGTTGAATGTATATATTCGTCCGAGTTTTATTCATTTTTTTCTTAATGCATTGCCAAAATGTATATGATCGGGAAAAATTATCGGGAATGATTGGAATTGAATCGGGAGCAAAAAAAAAAGCAATCGGATCGGGAAATATCGGGATCGGCAGATACTCAAACTAAAACGATCCGGATCGGATCGGGAGCAAAAAAACATGATCGGAACAACCCTACTCATTACACTCTTAAATCATTGGCTGCCATTGACATCAATAAACGTCCACGCCATTTGAACTGAGATGATCATGCTCAAGAATTAATTGCTCAAAGGATTAGCTGCCTCGAGTCACCACACACTCATTCACCAGACACACTGCCTCGAATAGCAATAGCTACTGACTAACTGATTGCTTGTGTTAAAGCTACTTCGTGCATCAGTAATGTTGTTTCGGTGATATAAGTGTTTCAGAGCAAAAGCACAACCATATTTTTTGTCACAAATTTTCATTGCATCTCGAGTAATAACTCATTTGATTGTAATTGACAGCAAAAAAAAAATAAATAAAATAAATCAAATCAAATCCAAATTCAAATTCGTCCTTACGCAAGTGATAAGCTCAAAGCCAGGCTCCTCATCCAACTGCGGCGCCAAGCTCGGCTGGCGGGAGTCCCGTGGGTGGAGTGGGGACTCGGGTGGCCGCAGGGCATCCCTGAAGAAGTTGGTAACCTTTGAAAAGCCGCCCAAAGTTGTCGCGTAGGGGTCGTGGATGAATCTCTGAGGAATAGAAGGAGAATTTTTTTCATTGTTACAAGTATTGTGTCGTGTCGTATTAAAATGGTTGGGTCTTACCGACACCAAGTCGGAGCCTCCATCGTCAAAGAGGTGCAGTTTGTCAACAGACTGAGAAAGAGCGCCTGGGTTTTGGGGATACGCCAAGAAAAGACGCCCGTCCACTGGAGACCTGAAAAAAATGTAAAAACGAAAGGATTTTTTAAATAATATCGCATGATTGAGTTTGCGTGTTCACCCTTACTGGGCCAGGACGATGTAGCGGCTCAGGGCGTGCAGAAGTTCCCGGCTGCCCCCTCGGTGAAAGTGCAAGGGGGGCAATGGGTGACCCCCTCGGCTGGTCAACACCAGGAAGTTACGGCCCAAGGAGAAACGGGCTCTGCGGAGGGAGTACAGCTCCGGCAGCGGCAGTGAGAATGACCACTGACCTGCGAGACAAAAAGAAAGGTGAACAGCTGCCACTACTTCTGGACATACATTTTTAACATGAAACTTTTGTCAAATGATTTCTGCTAGCCTTCACAGTTCAAACCAATTGAACGTCTGTGGCTTTCAATGTTTGCAAATCTTTATTTGTAAATTTTGAAGTGGCACCTGACTCTTTAACTGGGACGTGCTCCCGATCTTTCTTCACCGTGCTTATGACCGCCCAGTCTGGCTCGTAGCCAGGGTCAAACTTGGTATCCTCCTCGCCCCCTTCACTATCCTGATTTGGAAGGAGAACCCTCAGCTCTTCAATGGTTTTTATGTTTTCATATTTAAACCCAACTCACCTTTTTCGAGTATAGCACAGCGGGAGCGTTGCGCCCCGCATCTTCCAGGGGACTCCACTCTAAAGCTGGCACACCAGACTGAAAAAAAGTTAAATGGTCAATAGCTTAGCCCTCATCCTGTCAAAATAATAAGCGATTGACTTCCTCACCCGTTCCACAATGCGTATGAAACCCGGAATGCTAGTGTCCTCGGTGGTTTTCTTGGCATTTGTGTGCAGGTACACTCCCTCCTTCTCAAATATCAGCTGAGGAAACATTTAAAGTTTTAAACTTCAACAAATGCTGACCATCCATAATTTAAGGCACAGTTAATGAGCTACCGCACGAACAATGCCAATGTTCATGAATTATTATCATCAGTGGTGCATCACATTAGAAATTAGGCATAAGCGGATTTTAAGGGGGGGGGGGCATTCACTTTCCTATATATATAAAAGTTGTAAAGCAATAAAACTGCAATAAAAATGAATGAAATGAACAAAAAATATTTTATCATGGGTCAAAATTATTTTTCGGGGACCTTAGACGGTCATTTGCTTTGCATACAATTATATTAGAATTTTTTTTTTTAATGATTTCTTTGATTGAAAATATTTTTTTTGATTGAAGCAACTTTTTTGGGGGATTCAATGAGTTTGACACAAAGGTCATAATCATAATTTGGCCCAAACACAAAAAGGATTGCTTCGATCAAAGAAAACTTTTTAAATGAAAAATTGAGTGTTTTTTCGCATTCAAAAAAATTTTTTGATTGAAATTTTTCACTTTTTGATTGAAGTGATTTTCTTCTTGAAAATCTTTTTTTTTTTTTAAGCAACTTATTTTTTGATTGAATAATAGAGACAAAAATGTCCTACCCAAAATGTGGCCCAAACACAAAATCTACATTAGTTCAATCAAAAAAGTTGCTTCAATCAAAAACAAACAAAAACAAAAAAACAAAAACAAAACAAACAAAAACAAACAAACAAACAAAAAATCAAAGAAAAATAGCTTTCACGTGCATTTTTTTAGTTTCAAATTTATTTTTGCATTCAAACACATTTTTTTGATTGAAGCAACATTTTTTTCGGTTGAAAATATATATTTTGATTAAAGCAACTTTTTTTTTTTAATTGAAGCAACATTTTTTTGATTGAATAATAAAGACTCAAATCTACCTCCATGTGGCTCCACCCAGGGGATACAATTTTTGACTGGGGTAACTACACTGGCACGACATCGGCGGGCGTACCATATTCAATGGATGACGATCTTGGCAAAAAGTATTGCCTAAGCAGCCTGATTTAGAATTCCCCTCAAGAATGATGGGAAACAAAAAACGCTCCTTGCCAACTTATTGTTATAAATATTATTGTAAGTTAATTTTATTGCTGACACTGCGTTTCGGGGTCATCAACATTTTGTGCCCCCCTGCCCCAAAAGTCAAACTCCGCCTATGGAATTAGGATCCTCTTCTTTAGCTAAATGCAACCAAGAAAATAACACAATAATAAAACTATGCTTCATACATTTGGGACAAAATAAAGAGCATTTGTAACTTGGTCAAGGATGACTGAATATAAACTGTGTCATAAAATCCTCTTCTTTTAGTTTCACTAACTCATCTTTTTGGTCAAAAAATGGTATGATTTATTCTTGCAGTCGGACATCCGGGCATTAATGACGTCACCAGCTACAACAAAGCGTCGCCATATTGAAATGGGGGCAAAACACGAGTCACAAGCAGTTGCTCTGTAGTGCTTTGTAGTACAAACGCGTTAAACTTTTGTCCTATTTGCGGTCTTTTTTCCGTCGGAATGACTAAAAGTTGCCGTGTTGCGGGTTGTACTTGTAACACAAGGAAGAGTTCTTGCCGCATTTGAAGTTCTTCATTCTTCCTCGTGAGAAGAAAAGGCTGAAAGCAATCAATCGAGGAACAGTAAAAGAATACAGTTCCTTGGACCATTCTCGCCGATGGGAAGCTAAATCCAGGCACATTTACGTTTGCAGCCGACTTTTTATTACTGGTGAGTAAACTTTGATAGATTTTTTTGCCCCGATTAGCTGCTAGGATTCAATAGACGAGGCAGTGGTTATTATTACCGTAACCGACAACTTGCAAAGCGTTATTTTCTTTTGCCGTGAACTGCTCTGATTGGTCAATCGGTACATTATTGGCCTGAGGGGAATTGGTTATTTTGCCGTGACGTGACTCATGCACTGCTTCTTGCCTCGAGTCGTGACACCCCATTTATTTAGTTGTACTACCACGGTTCCCGGCTAAATAACACTTGGAGGCGAATTACCGTTTATGGCAGAAATAATAACTCCGTATATACTACCAGTTTTCTTAGTTCCACACAGTACACATTCCACGTAATTGACAACGGTCAATTTACTGGGTGTCTTCATGAGGTAGTTGTAGATGTTTCCAAACTCCACTGCAGGCCATTCCTTTGGATTGTTTATCCAGCTATCAGCTGCAACTTTGTATGGGCAGATTTGCAAGCCAATACATGCTAATTTTAAATTGTATCGCCTCCTAGCGTATGTCGGCAGTGACTCGTGATAATAATAAGTCATGTTTAAGACGTTTTTATGAAAAGAAAAAAAAAAAGACGCAAAACACAGCTGAAATATATGAATTTCAGACAACGTTTGTCCATGGATGTTTACCTGTGCGTGCCCCTATCTCAAAATTGCGACACGTTGCTATGCGAGATGGCATCATCGTGACATCACGCCGACTGCGAGAATATGTAAACCTGCACTGTTTGGTAGGAAACTTTAAAACAGTAGACATTACGATTTAGTTCCCGTCAAGTAAAATTTTGTGTATTTCTTTAACCTATACACAGTTGCAATTGATGAAAACTTTATTTTTCGCTTAACTCTAAAGATAAAAGACCTCGCAAGTGAAAGTTTCATCGTTAATGACAAGGTGAGTCACGTGAATACATCATGTGATGCCCTCGGCAGGTCTGACAAGTTACGTCACATCGCATCCAGTGACGATTGCGCTTTCTGTACTGTATTTCATAGTAAACCTAGAAAGGTAGCCACCGATTCAAATCACTCGGTGTTTATCTACTGCCTGACTTAAACAGTGCCCATATTCATTTCTCAACTGCAACGAGCACGTGAAGCTAGGTAACACGTCGACGAACAAACAACAACGAGAGCCCACGGTCAACATTTGTACTTTTTACGTTCGAAACAGCAAAAATTGATGGGAGAAAGTCACGCCGGTACCTTGTAGTCGTCACCGTTTTGCTCCATTCTTGAATCGCTCATCGCGGTTTACTAGACGATTCTCTCTCTTTCGCTGATTTTCCCAAAACAAATGTTACGTCACACTTCCTGTTTCCACAAAGCCGCCCCCTGACTTACGTCATCAACATGCGCCCAGCTGAGCGTCGTTTATCAAATATTTGTGAGCCAAATTGTTGTTATGGTTCGATGGCATTCTCTTGTCCCAATGCTTGTTTTATGTAACGCTGACATGACACACAATTCAGGTGCTGTATTTTGGTGTATGACATTCAAATGTATATTTGCGAGGCACAGTAGACGCCGAACTTTTAAATAACTTGACATTGGAAAAGCTGATAGGTGCACGGAGCAGGGATCCACATGGCATACACATGCAACATTTCATGTTCGTCGAAGGACACGAGATAGTTGGAACTTTTAAAACATGTGATATGATAGCAATAACTTGATTGGTCTGCTGCTCGAGGGGGCGGACATGCAACCCGGAAGCAACGCTAAAACCTTCCCGCCCCAGTTTTGTCACGTGTACGTGGTAGCGTCCATAGACAAGGCAGTAAACAGGTGACATCATAGTCGGAACAAGCTTGCTTTCACGTTAAAATCCCAACATCACTAGAGTGACATTTCGGGAAAAATATTGACCAATTTTACATTATAGCAGTTAATAATATGTTCAAATGCATAATAAATCATGTCTATTTTGTGTTTGAAATCAAAGCAGCGAGCTAACACATGCATATGTGATGTTTTTAGAACGTCATTTCTTTTAATTTTAAATAATAAAGAGGGAAGCTGCTACTCGTCTTCGCTAACTTTTTGCTGGTGACGAGCTTAGCTAGGGGAGAGGAGCGTTTGAAGAAGGCAGCGCACGTTTAACCAAGTAAAGTCAAGTTTGAGCTCGACGAGTAGGTGGCAACCTGGAAGAAAGAAAGCAAACGGGTAGGCGAATATTCAACATGTCTCTTTTCGCTTGCATGACGCAGTTGAGTTGCACGAAAGAACCCGAAAAAGGCTGGAGTGTGGAGTGGCTTTCATCGTGAGGGGTCTGCACACAAAACAACAGCAGAGCTAATAAACAAGCAACGACAGCTGCAGCAGCCACCGCAAGCCTCGCTTAAAAGCATTTTTAGCGGGCATAAAAACAACACAATTCACGCCGTGCCTTCAAAACTGATTGATGATTTCAACGCTATTTTATGGCCAGTCGTTAGCGCTGACTATTGTGTTATGCCATTTGCAAGCTAAAACCATCAGAATGTATCAGGTGTTCTTCTATCCCCCAAAGTCTGTAGAATCACAGTACATTTAGCATCCGATTGAACTCTGTCGGTTTTGCGGAGGTGGTTATGTGTCATGTATGCTAACTTGACGACAAGTGATGAAATCACAGCCCATAAAGATTTGATTGCGTGTTCAAGGTTTGGAGCCGTACTTCGTCATGGTACTTTTGTGTAGCTACGTGAAAGTTCGAACATGTTATTAATTCATTGGCTGCCATTGACGTTGTCCACTCCCTTTTATTGGGAGTGTTGGCAGCGATCAAATGATTCAAGTCAATGGCATTGAAACATGATCGTTGACTGCCAGTCCTTCCAGTTTTTTAATCAAATGAATTAGATATATATTTCCACCAATTTTGAAATGTGTTATTTTATTTGAAATTGTAGAAATGAGAAACTTTGAGGCTATTTGCTTCACAAACATATGACTTTTTTTTTTCCAGATAGCACCAGCAACTTGGCACCATCTATTCTCTCCCCTGGCTCCCTGTGTTTTATCGAATCACCCAGTCAGTGCGTCATATCATTAAGTCACCCAGTGCCTCATTTCAAAAACTCCATTTTCAACTTTGCAAAAAAAAAAAAAAAAAAAAAGACACCCACACCAGCAAGTAAGCTGTACTACTTTTTAAGCTACACCACTCATTAGGCCATTGGAAAACTGCAAAAACACACCTCCGCACACCTTAGCTGACACTATCATGGCCTCCATCATCAAGTTGTCTGAACCGGAGATCGCTGACAACCACCGGGACAGCTGGGTGGCGCTCCTGGCCGCCGCTGACACATACTGCCAAAAATCTGGCTGCGAACTGGCCATTCTGACGGCGTGCAAAAAGTTTCACTCGTCAGCGTCGCAGACAGACGCCGCCACGAAGAAGTGGGAGACCGGCGGCGGCTTTCCCAGGGACTGCGAGTTCTCCTACAGCGTTTGGGGGCAGGGCTTCCTAGCCGAATCTGCGCGACGCTACGTGGACGACATTGGCGTGCTGCACTCCACCACTTTGTTGACGGCGCACCGGCACACGCGCCACCCCGCCATCCGGCTGGCCGTGGCACAGGAGGATCGCACACAGGTGAGTTGGATGCTTTGATGCTGGTTTTCAAATGCTTCGTTGGAATTTATTGCTCAATGTGAACATTTTGCAGAAGTCGACGGGCGACAGCGTGTCGGGTGGCATGAGCCCCGATGCCCGCCTCTACTCTCAGAATTACCCGTCCATTTACAGCAGCTCAGGAGGTGCTCCGGTTCACGGCAATGACGGCGAACGTGACAGGAGCGCCACCGAGCTTGCCCGGCAAGGCGGGCGGTGCTCGGGCATCGCCGACCTGGAGGAAGAGTGCGAGGACGATGAGGAAGACGAAGAGGACGATGAAGACGAAGAGGACGAGAAGCGAGCCTTTGGCAACGAGAGTGCAGGTGATGACAGGAAGATGTGTTGCGCTTGTGGAAAACGTCTGAACTGAGGTGATTTCAGGCGTGTTCTCCATGGATGAGGAATCGTTGATTCGTGACTGCGAGCCCTTCTTTGAGTCTGATGGTGAGGAAGAGAGCACCGACGGTGAGTTTGACCACCTGACTCGGGAGCCCAGCGCGACTGGTTCATTCACTCAGGCGCTCTCCCGCAGGCTCGCTGAGCGAAGAGGCACCGGCGCCTGCACGTGGAATGGCCGTAGGCCACCACATTGCGTCCCGGCAGACCCACTCCATGGCGCTGGCCCGCTCTCTACCCGTCTCGGTGCCTGTGTGGGGGTGCAAGACGGGACGGGCAGCGCAGGGGGAAGGCAACAGCGGAGAACGGGTAATAACAACTCACCTTTGGACACTTTTGAACTCCTTCGCTGTTGTTATGCAATATAACCCAATTTGAAATAATCATTGACGGCCTGCCCTCCCAGTTCAAAAGAATTATCATTGTTAAATATAAAGGACCAGGAGTGCCAAAATGAAACGAATTTATCATTAAACAAACAATTAATGATATATTTAATATGTCATAATTAGCTACAGTGGTTTGAAAAGTATCTGAACCTTTTGGAGACTGCTGCGGTCCGTCCACGCTAGCTAGTAGCATGCATGCTCTCTCAGCAAATCAGCGCATCTACGCATGCTCTCTCAGCCAATCAGCGCATTGTTGTCATAGAGATGACAACAGGAGTGAGAACATGGAAGATATTTGACTTAAAATGAAACAGAATTTAGCGATAGAATAGTAGCACATAGCGAGAGATTGGTGATACACACAAATGATATATGTTGAAAAAAGTTTGTTTTTTTTCCTTCATTTTTTTGTTCGTCCGCGGGTCCGCAGAGAGGTGTGCCGTGGTCTGGTCGTGGACCGCGGTCCGCTAATTGAGGACCCCGGCTCTAGGGTTCTTTTTTACTTGAGTATTCTGCGCTGAACTCTTGGCATCATCTTTGTTGGACGGCCACTCCTTGGGAGAGAAGCAACAGTGCCAAACTCTCTCCATTTGTAGACAGCTTCTCTGACAGTCGATTAATGAACATCCAGACTTTTAGATATGGCTTTGTATCCTTTCCCAGCTTTATACGAATCAACAATCCTTGATCACAGGTCTTCAGACAGCTCTTTCGACCGAGCCATGATGCACATCAGACAATGCTTCTCATCAAGACAATTCTTACCAAGTGTGTGTTTTATAGTGGGCAGGGCATTTTTAAACCACTCATCAGTGATTGGGCACACACGTGACTTAAATTGTTTGGTAAAAAATTGGTTTTAATTGCTCTTTAGGTCTCCTTAGGCAGAGTGTTCACTTACTTATTTTTCCCCCTTCTGTCATTGTTTGCATGCTATCGTCATTAAAATATGAAAACCTATAACTGTTTCGGTGGTTTTAACTAAAGAGGACACTGCTTTTACATTTGTGTGATTTTAACAAAGATCAGATCACATTTGATGGTGATTTTATGCAGAAATGTGAGAAATTCCAAAAGGTTCAGATACTTTTTCATACCACTGTACGGCTGCCACAATTATTTGACTAATCAACAACTAATCAATTATCAAATGAATCGATAACTATTTTGATAGTCAATGTATTGTTCAAAGATATTGTGAGCTATTGTTGACGTAAAATTTATTAGGATCTCCTTTTAGTAGTAAATCTTCTCTTACATATTTCTCATTAAAAAAAAAAATCATTTTATTAAAGAAGGCAAAACAGTAAATATCCTTATTTTTGTTTTGTAATTAAAAAAATGGGAAATGGTGTTCTTTATTTTTTTTTTTTACATTTTAATTGAAAATCAGAAAGCAATTTAGTTTTGACATTTTTCATTCTTATAAAAAAAATTACATAAATTGTAAATACTGTATTTTAAGATAAGTAAAATTTTAAAATGTTTTTAATTGTAAATATTCTCTGATTCCTCTAGTCATCAATCTTTAATTGAGAAATGCATAAATTGTATTTAAATTAATTTAATTTTAGCAAAACAACAAAAACAAAACAAAACATCTGAATTTGATGGACATGATTTATATTTTTTTGGTCCACACAAAAGGACATAGCCCAGTTATCGCCTCAGTGCTTTGAGTTTGACACCTGTTTAGTTGTGGATGGCAGCTCATAGAGTTGAGAGCAAAAGTTAATGAAGCCTATCCTCTACTCAGGTGGGATGCGCCGACCTGGAGCACATCGCCGCCAGCATGAAAGCCCTACTGGCCCCCGGGGCCAACGACGGGACCGAAATGTTTGGGGCCCTGCCTCGGCCCCGGGTCAACACTGGCGACTTCTCGCTCAAGCACTGAGTGCCAGCCATACACTATGTGTGAAGAAAAAAATTGCACCTCCATTCATCATCGCTCGCTAATTCAAGGAGGTAATGCAACACTAAAAAAACCCAACCAAATTGACCTTTGTAGGTTAAAATGTGAAAGCTTGTGTTGAAAGCGTGGGCGCACCAGCAGCACCTCATCTTTCCTAACGTACTTATTTGCCTCTTTGTACTTGACTCGTCGCCAACCGATGACTGACTCATCCAGTGATTGTACTTGAGATGTGTATTTGTTTTTTTTTGAAGTGAAACAATGACTGAGAGGGAAAAGTGGGGACTCAAACAAAAAAAATAAAGATGTCCGAATGACGTTTCGCCAGATGTTCTTCTTTTGTGCTTCAAATAAAGAAGAAACACAGAGAAGTCCGATGGCTCCTCAAGTTACTCTGAATTGCCGTGCGTGATTATGTTCTAATCACAGTAGAGGCCTGCTTGATTGGGTTTCAAGACCAGCAAATCCAAACAAAAAAATGTAATTCAAAAATGAATATGCATTTTTAGCTTCTCTGGAGGAAGGGCTTCCAGCTCTCACTCACTTTGTTCATAGTTTTTCTTCTCCTAGGTGAGGACACTAAATAAAATTTCTATTACCGGTACTATTTTCCGTGGGCAGATCAGAAAGAAATCTGGTAGATACTAGTCCTTCTCAAAAAATTAGTATATTGTTATAAAGTTCATTATTTTCTGTAATGTACTGATAAACATTAGACTTTCATATATTTTAGATTCATTACACACAACTGAAGTAATTAAGCCTTTTATTGTTTTAATATTGATGGTTTTGGTCAAAAGTCAAGAAAAACCCAAAATCCCTATCTCAAAAAATTAGCATGAAAAGATACGCTAAAGAAGCTACTAACCTAACAATCTGAATCAACGAATTAACTCAAAACCCCTGCAAAAGATTCCTGATTCTTTTAAAAACTCCCAGCCTGGTTCATTAGTCAAAACTCCAATCATGGGCAAGACGGCCGACCTGACTGCTGTTCAGAAGGCCATCATTGACACCCTCAAGCAAGAGGCTAAGACACAGAAAGAAATTTCTGAGCGAATAGGCTGTTCCCAGAGTGCTGTATCAAGGCACCTCAGTGGGAAGTCTGGGAAGGAAAAAGTGTGGCAGGAAACGCTGCACAACCAGAAGAGGTGACCACACCCTGAGAAACATTGTGGAGAAGGGCCAATTCCAGACCTTGGGGGACCTGCAGAAACGGTGGACTGAGTCTGGAGTAGAAACATCCAGAGCCACTGTGCACAGGCGTGTGCTGTAAATGGGCTACAGGTGCCGTATTACCCAGGTCAAGCCACTTTTGAACCTGAAACAGCAGCAGAAGCGCCTGACCTGGGCTACAGAGAAGCAGCACTGAACTGTTGCTCAGTGGTCCAAAGTACTTTTTTGCATGTCGTTCGGAAATCAAGGTGCCAGAGTTTGGAGGAAGACTGGGGAGAAGGAAATGCCAAAATGCCTGAGATCCAGTGTCAAGTACCCACAGTCAGTGATGGTCTGGGGTGCCATGTCAGCTGCTGGTGTTGGTCTACTGTGTTTTATCAAGGACAGGGTCAATACAGATAGCTATCAGGAAATTTTGGAGCACCTTATGATTCAATCTGCTGAAAAGCTTTATGGAGATGGAAGATTTCATTTTTCAGCACGACCTGGCACTTGCTCACAGTGCCAAAACCACTGGTAAATGGTTTACTGACCATGTAATTACTGTGCTCAATTGGCCTGCCAACTCTCCTGACCTGAACCCCATAGAAAGTGTGTGGGATATTGTGAAGAGGAAGTTGAGAGACACCAGACCCAACACTGTGGATGAGCTTAAGGCCACTATCGAAGCATCCTGGGCCTCCAAAACATCTCAGCAGTGCCACAGGCTTATTGCATCCATGCCACGCCGCATTGAAGCAGTCATTTCTGCAAAAGGATTCCCGACCAAGTATTGAGTGCATAGCTGATATATTTAAAAAAATTTTTTTTTATATTAAAAAACACTTTTTTTGTATTGGTCGGATGAAATATGCAAATTTTTTATAGATAGGGATTTTTGTTTTTTCTTGACTTTTTTCCCAAAATCATCAATATTAAAACAATAAAAGGCTTGAACTACTTTATTTGTGTGTAATGAATCTAAAATATACGAAAGTCTAATGTTTATCTGTACATTACAGAAAATAATGAACTTTATCCCAATATGCTAGTTTTTTTTAGATGGACCAGTATATTCAAGGCAATTATACGCATCAATCCTCAGAGCCAGGTTTTTTATTTTTTGTTCCAGTGCTAATTATGTAATTAGATTAATTAATTGCGGATTTATTTTTGCCTGTATGATCCAAATTTGCCAGAAGAGGGCATGCAAGCTCTGAGTTTATCATGTGTCAGGGCTGATGAGACGTTTAGGTAGGGAGCCGGGCGGTTGTAGTTAATCTTGAATGTATCCATTGCTGTCATTGACAGCAATAGATTTCCAATCCATATGAACGGTGGAAGGTCCAGCAATCAATGAGTTAAAAAGAAAAAAAAAAACATTGTAAGAACTAAATTTTTTATTTTTATTTTATTTTTTATTTTATTTTATTTTTTTTAGATTTTTTAAAGTTTTTTTTGGGGGGGGGGGGCGGACCAACCAGTGGAAAAAGCTCAGAGAAGCTTTATCATCACTTGTTTGAAAAATTTTTGGGGTTTCAAAAAAAAAAAAAAAAAAAGTTGAAACTGCACTTTTAACTCAACAAACCACACAAACCAGAGTTGCTCGAAAAATGAGTGTTTTTACGCTGGGCACACAGTAACTTTGGCATATTACCACTTAAAACACTGAAGCTAAGAAAACGCATCAACAGCCTTGCTATACTGTTCTTGGAAGTCACCATGATTTTTTGCAGACTATTCATGTTAGAATTTGATGACCTTTTTTATACAAACTATGTCCCCCAAAAATGTGCCTCCTCTATGAAAAAAAAAATGCAGATATAATTACAAAAAAATATTACTTTTTTTTTTTTTCAAAGCGGGAGCATTTTAATTTTCTCCGTATGAGTCATCTTTATTTGACACGCTTAAAGATGCAAAACAAACTCCGGTACATACGCAAAGATGCCAAGTGGCATTTGCCTATTCTATAAATGAAATAAAAAATCCACAATAGCATAATACAGGAATTAAGCATCAACACAACACATACATGAGCCGTCCAGTGTTTTGTTCCACTTTTTCAAAGGTCTTTTTTCCGGATGAGGCAGAAGGAGTTTGCGCCCACCCACATGGCAGGAAAGAGCTTCTCCCGCACGTCAATCTTGAACTTGTGTACCAGCCGCACTTCCTGTTTCTCGCCCTGGCCCTCCACCAATAGGAACTTGATGAGGCCGGCCGGCTGGTCTACGTAGATGCCGAGTGTGTCGCACTGGGGTAGGTCCACGTCCACGTTCTCGCCATCGTGCCACACCTGGTAGCAGGAGCCAGACCAGCCTAAGCCCCAGGAGAGGGCGTTCTCGCCCAGGCCGCAGGGGCCGTCTTTGCGCGGGGCGCTCTCAGCCACTGCCCCGATCACCACCCAGCCGGCGTAGTCCACCTCCCAGTAGCCACGCGAGCCCAGGAGGCCCTCCTTGCACAGCACCTGAACGCACCCACAAATCCCTTTCAAATAATACAAACTTCTCTGAAAATATAACTCCATATTCTCCTAATTTTTACCCCATCTGACTTTACAACTTCAGGTCAGAAAATAACACAATATCTCTTAACTAATGCTGTCAAACGATTAGAATTTTTAATCGAGTTATTCACAGCTTAGAAATTAATCGTAATTTGTCGCAATTCAAACCATCTCTAAAATATGTCATATTTTTCTGTAAATTATTGTTGGAATGGAAAGATAAGATACAAGACGGACATAAACATTCACCATACTGTACATAAGTACTGTATTTGTTTATTATAACAATAAATCCACAAGATGGCATTAATATTATTAGCATTCTTTCAGTTAATTTTTTTGAGAGATAGGAATATTATTTTTGTTGTGCTTTCACAAAATGATACAGTAGCGATTTAACTGTTCCGCCCAAATACATGATGGGAAGTTGGGCAACCATGACTGTCAGTGGTGGCTGCAAATGGTATACAGCAGGGTTCACTAAATCCTGACCTTGGTGCCACTTTTCCTGTTGTGTTTTCCACGTCTCTCTCCCCTAACACACCTGAATCAATTGATTACGTAATCAGCAACCTCTCCAGAAGCCTGATAATGATCCTGATTATTTTGATTTAGGTGTGTTGGAGGAGGGAGACATGGAAAACACGACAGGAAAAATGGCACTGAGGTCCGGATTTAGTGAACCCTAGTATACAGTATGTTCTGCGTTGTGTTCAATTAGGCCTGTTAAGAAAAAGTACGTCTCCTGCTCCGCCCAAATGCATGATGGGAAGTTGGGCAACCATGACTGTCAGTGGTGGCTGCAAATGGTACAAGTGTGTTCTGCGTTGTGTTCAAATTGGTGTGTTAAGAAAAAGAATGTCTCCTACTCAGCCCAAATGCGTGATGGGAGGTTGGGCAACCATGACTGTCAGTTGTGGCAGCAAATGGTATACAATATGTTCTGCGCTGTGTTCAATTAAGCGTGTTAAGCGAAAGATCGTCTCTTGCTCCACATAAATGAATGATGGGAAGTTGGGCAACCATGACTGTTAGTAGGGGCTGCCATAGCTTAAGCCAATAAAACGCGCGGTCCAATGCCTGTGTCCAGTCGCATTTCTCTGCCTTTTCGCACAATGTGCTAAAATGGCGTCATTGTAAACTGTTTGAGGCAACGCATGAACGTGTCATTCCATGCATGCATTATTTGCGTCCAATATTTTAACATGATTAATTAAAAGAATTAATTACCACCCGTTAATGCGATAAATTTGACAGCCCTACTTTTAACTATTGTTTTTTTGGGGAAAAAAACCCACCTCTTATTTTCAAAATCTTCATATCTCTTCTAACTCAAAAAATTTTTTTTTCAAGAAATCAGTACTAAGAATACATTTAAAAAGTACCAATAACACTTTTAGTTTGAGGTCGACAGTTGAATAAAAGCAACGTTTATTTTTGGAAAATATTTTTTAACTCACTTGAAAAACATCGGAATATTTTTGGGTGGAAAAAAAAAGATGCAATAAAAACACTCAGAATATGTTGAAAATATATGCAAGCTCCCCTTGCGGAATAAATTATGAATGTAAATAAGTATTTTCTTTTTCCCATTGCAACGTTTGTCTTGGGGAAAAAAAAGATCCCTCGTTTTTTGTGGTTAACGGGGACCAGAACCCGCTTCGATAAGTGGAAAAACCGCGAAGTAGCGCAACCCCCCTCAAATTTTTTTGGGGAGTGTTTACTGTGTTCAATGTATTTATTCAGGTTTAGCTTTGGAAAGAGATGCATATAAGCAGGGGTGCACATAAGTGGTCCGCATGTGCGCATGCGTACTGGACGTAGGCACGCTGGCCCTCAACGGCTTCCATACGCTTTTGCGTACCGATGGCTGACCACTGTATTTGCGGCGGACACCAGAAAATAACTTCTCAAAATGTCAAAGAGACAGGCCACACTGAGTAATTACTTCCGCATAATGCCCTTTATTTTGAATTGGTGCTTTTTATTTCTTTACATTTCACTTCAAAGTAATGGCAATTTTGTTGTGCCAGTTGATGTTAATCAAGCATTAATTGTTAATATAATTAATTAAAGTTAATTGGCTCTAAGTAAAGCTTGTCATAAATTTATCGCATCAGGCGGGTCGGCTCTCAAGCTCAATGAGGACCAAGTCACATCTCCAGGTCCTCCTCTGAGAACCTGGGCAAAAAAATTATGTGCACCCCTGCATATAAGACATGTTTAATTAAAATAGTAATAAACTTTTATGTAAATATATATATATTTTTTTTAAATAAGTGGTTTTTAAGCACTTCAAATGTAATAATTATGATGTGTCAAACATGTTACTGTCCCACCAAATTATTTTTGAACAAGAATAAAGTAGAAAAAAAGCTAGTCTTTATTAAATGCTTCGTTGAGTGAGTCCACTCAATTCTGCTCAAGCTACTGACTTACACACAATGAGTTGCCACAGCAACAGTTTAACAAGTTAAACGATGGTTGACGCACGTGGCCTTTGAAGTTTTGAAGTTGTGAAGTTTGAAGTTCTTAAAATTTGTCATTTATTATTATTATTTTAATTATAAAACAACACTTTTAATGTAACGCTTGTGTTTTATTTTTCTTTAAAAAAAAAAAAAAAAAAATGAATGTCCAAGCTAAATCGCAAACGTTTTGTGTTTTAAGATAAAGCTACTTGAGATTTTCTTTTTTGTGGCTCATCATACCCTAGATATGTGTACAGAACAGAATTTTCGTGGTCACCTGTGTCGAATGCTCGTATCGCTCCGGTCTGTTGGGGTATGGACAGACGGCGTCAGACGTGCGGGCCACCTTAGCTCCATTCTCCGAGATCCACAGCAGTTTTTGTGCCGTTTTGTCATCCAAAGACAACGGCATCCAGTCTGGACGAGTACAGATAGAATCAAACGTCGTTTCAACGCCATTGATGGTATTAGACGTCCAATCAATTTGGACTGGGAGTGCCCTTCCCAGCCCAAATAGATTGGACATTTATCACCGTCAATGGCAGCCAATGAGTTAACCTTCTGCTTTGCGACTGACATTTGAGAAAATCCGCCCGAGTGGTTGGTTCGGGGATATTGGGCTCGTATGGAGGCAGCTTCTCTGAGGAGACAACAAAACAAGTGTTAAAATTAAAGCAAAATTCTTGGCTGAAACCAAAAACCGATTATTGGAAAAACTCGGCCGAAAAACGTAAAGACAGAAAATACACATGCATACAGTATAATTAATTTTTTATTTCATAAAAAAAAATATATACTAGTATTTCATTATCCTCTGAATAATGCCTTTTGCTTTGGCATTGTTTCTACAACCCGAGGAGCTTGAGACATTTATATTGAAAGGTGCCGATTCATAAACCTCATTTGAGGGTGCGTTCCTGGCGGCAGTGAGCGTTTTTTGGCAAACTCTGAACTGTGCTGGTGTTGTCATAGCTACACACATCACGGCCGATGAAACCTTGATAAATGCACTTTCTTGTAAGTTTGGGAGTAAGTTTAAATGAGATCTTGACGTACGTATGTGTGGAACTGTAGTTCACAACAACGAAAAACTATCCAATTCTTGCCGAAACTACAGTGGGATGAAAAAATATCTGAACATTTTGGAATTTCTCACATTTCTGCATAAAATCAACATCAAATGTGATCTTATCTTTGTCAAAATCACACAGATGTAAAAACAGTGCCTGGTTTAACTAAAACCACCCAAACTTTTATAGGTTTTCATATTTTAATGAGGATAGTATGCAAACAATGACAAAGGGGGTGAAAAATAAGTGAACCCTCTGCCTAAGGAGACTTAAAGAGCAATTGAAAGCAATTTTAACCAAACAATTTAAGTCAGGTGTGTGCCCAATCACTGATGAGTGAGTTTAAAGCTGCTTTGCCCACTATGAAACATACGCCTGTTAAGAATTGTCTTGATGAGAAGCATTGTCTAAAGTGCATCATGGCTCGATCAAAAGAGCTGTCTGAAGACCTGCGATTAAGGATTGTTGATTTGTATAAAGCTGGGAAAGGATACAAAACCATCTCTAACAGTCCCGATGTTAATCAATTGACAGTCAGAGAAGTTGTCTACAAATGGAGAGAGTTTGGTACTGTTGCTTCTCTCCCAAGGAGTGGCCGTCCACCAAAGATGTTGCTAAGAGTTCAGCGCAAAGTACTTAGAGTTAAAAAAGAACCCTAGAGTGTCCGCTAAAGACTCACAGAAATCACTGGCCCAGTTCAATATCTCTGTGCACACATCAACTACATGTAAAACTATGGCCAAGAATTGTGTTCATGGGAGTACTCCATGGAGGAAGCCACTGCCATCTAAAAAAAAAAAAAACATTGTTGCTCGTTTAATGTTCGCAAAAAGGCACTTGGACACTCCACAGAAGTTTTGGCAAAATATTTTGTGGACTGATGACACCAAAGTTGGATTGTTTTGGAGTAACACACATCCCCACCGTGAAGCGTGGTGGAGGGAGCATCAGGATTTGGGGCTGTTTTGCTACCTCAGGGCCTGGACAACTTAAAATTATTAATGGAAGAATGAATTCAAAAGTTTATCAGGATGTTTTGCAGGAAAACCTGAGGCTGTCCGTCAGACAGTTGAAGCTAAAACGAGGATGGATGCTGCCACAAGACAATGATCCAAAACACAGAAGTAAATCAACTTCAGAATGGTTTCAGAAGAACAAAATACAGGTTCTGGAGTGGCCAAGTAAAAGTCTAGACTTGAACCCCATTGCGATGCTGTGGTATGACCTAAAGACGGCGATTAATGCCAGGCATCCCTGGAATCTCACTGAACTACAGCATTTTGTAGAGAAGAAAGGGCCAAGATTAGTCCAGATCAATGTGCAAGACTGATTTGCAGCTTACAGGAAGCGTCTGATTGAAGTAATTGCTGCCAAAGGGGAGCCACAAAATGTTCAATGTGACGGTTCAGTTACTTATTTTTCCCCCTTCTGTCATTGTTTGCATGCTATCATCAATAAAATATCAAAACCTAGAAATGTTTGTGTGGTTGTAGTTAAAGCAGACATTTTTTTCCATCTGTGTGATTTTGACAAAGATTAGATCACATTTGATGGTGATTTTATGCAGAAATGTGACAAACTCCAAAAGGTTCGGATACTTTTTCATACCACTGTGGTAAAGCTCTTTACAATCCTTCCTCCCCTTTATAATAAGACTCGGTGTTTTCTTGTGCAACAATGGGAATCAATCGAGAGCCAGGCGAGTGAGCCGAGTTCTAGCGGCGACGAAGCCGAGCAAAGTCGATCTGGGCTGGATTGAACGGCGACTGGCAAAGAGGGTTTGGAAGTCGTGGGAAAAAAAATGTGACAAAAAGAGGAAATGGTCGTGCTATAAACATTTTGTACTAAACCACAGCAAATGCACATATATGCATTTAATACTACTTTATTGTATTTTATTTTTCGGCTGATGAACTCCAAAATACTCAGGCACAGGTTCAAATGCACTGTACTCGGTGTGATGCTGGACATCAATGGAAAACAGCTTCATAATGCACGTGTAGCAGTGATGAAGCAAATTTATTTTATTTTGTTTCATTTGATGATTTATATATTTCTTTGATACCTCAAAATACTTCCAAACCACAGACATGTTGGCTGTGAGCCAGAAGTGTTGCTTCTCGCCCTGTTTTTATCCCGACATCACAAGATGACTATGGTTTTTCACACTATTTGGTGGTTAACTGTAAGCCTTGTAACCGAAAATGCAATTTTAGCCATGTTCGGCTAAATTTTCGGTCACATCTCTAGTTAAAATCTTTATGATGAAGAGTCTTATATATTGATGTCTTTGGAATTGTTTACCTTGTGCAGCCTCATTATTTTTTCTTCCTGTAAAAGGGGGGAAAAAAAGATTAAAATTTTACAAGAAAAACACAAAATTCCCTGTCTCAAATACGTAGTTGTTTTTTTGAATGTTAAAAATACTTTTGGTGAAAAAACGGCATCTTTTTGTCTTAAGATTTGAAGTGCTATTATTTTTTTTTCTTTTTGTCCCATTTTTTTTTGTTTTGGTTTACTCAAACATTGTATTTTGGTCAAAAAACTTTTTGGTTCGGGAAAAAAGGCAATATGTCTTTCTTCAAAAATCATTTTTTCCCACCTAAAAATGTAATTAAAAAAAAATAAATAAATAAAATTAATTTAAAAAATTCTTGCAATTAATGTGCCACCCATGAAGTCAATGAAAAAGCATTTGGTGTGCCACAAAGCTCAATTTCATGCCCCGTACAACACTTGCCTTCCACACTTAAAAAAAAAAAAAAAAACTAGGTTGCTATCAATGCCAGAGCATCTAAACTGTGATTCATGAAGTTAGTTGTAATCTGAGTTGGTGATGCCTGCTCGCCCTCAAACGACCTTCATGAGCAATCCTTGAAAACAGAGCCTGGCACACCTCTTTGATATGCGCAATTCCTCAAACGTGGCAGAGGTGGGGGTGTGTGGTGTCGTTCCTCGAAATGCCGTGAGACCATTTAACGAGCAGTGTTTGATTCAGGGACCATCCTGGCACCATCGCGGCATTCCCATCAAGATCCTTGCATAATCCCATCATTTATCGGAGCAATTAAACGTCTAAAGTGGGACCCTTCACTCGCACCACATCAATTTGAGTTATAAAACCTGTGTCCTTGATTTACGACTTAAGTCTTTCTGGTGACCCAACTGTTACATGGTCCATTTTTTTTGTTGCAAGCCAAAATTTTATTTTATATGCGAGTGTTAAGTGGAAAAATGTGTTTTAGTGTTAAATTGTGCTTATCGTTGGGTTTCATCAAATACTATTTCATTATTAACCCTTTATAGGGCATTCATTTAACTTACTGGCGAGATGCCCAATCCATTTTGACTGAGCCATCAGCCCTCCCTGTCAAAATGCATTGGACATCTAGTGCCGTCGATGACACTGAAACATTAGCACTCACAGCCAGTCCTCCCAGTAAAAATTAATTGGGCGCCGATAGTTGTCAATGGCAGGCAACGAGTTAAATACTGTGAAGAAAACAATCAAATTGAGCATGTTATTGCAATAAAAAAAAAGTTAACATTTAAAAAATATTGCTAATCTATCACACCTTAAATTTTAGCGCTAATACAATTTAAATTGTTTACAATTGTAATATAACATTGTAACATACAGTATAGAATAATAATATAGTTAATAGTGTAATATATAGTATAATAGTATAGTTAATAGTATAGTATAATATATATATAGTATATATATAACATTGTAATAATACAATTTACATTTTATTAGCGCTAAAATTTTACCGCTAATACACCACTAAATTGTTTACATTGTATTAGCGGCAAAATTTCAGGTGTGATTGATCAGCCAGTATTTTTAAAATTGAGCCAATGTTTACTTTTTCAGTGTAAAGGCATTAGCCAGAGTGTATTTCTGTCTCTATTAATCAAATTAAAAAAAAAAAAAAAAAAAAATCATAAAATATCTATATATATATCTAAATCAGTAGTTCTTAACCTGGGTTCAATTGAACCCCAGGGGTTCGGTGAGTAAGTCTAAGGGGTTCGGCGAAGGTAAAGAAAAGAAAAGCCTTATTTTTGTACGCTGATTAAATCTAGGCAAAATGGCCAGGTTTTTGGCTCGTTTGTTTCTAATTTACAGGCTTAATCTATTTCTTTTAACTACTAGTCCTTGATCTGATGTGAGGAGGAACTGGTTTGCTCAGTGGAAGGTTGACTTGCATTTGTTATGAGAGAATACAACTAGTGCTGCAACGATTAATCGATTAACTCGTGTAATTGATTAGAAGAAAAAAAAAGACTCGAATTAAATTTTGCCGCTTCGAGTATTCGTTTGATTAAAGTTGCGTTGTAATGGTTTATTTTGAAAATGTTTTCATTTAGTTTTATTGATTTGGGTGGATACACTGCTCTCTGGTCTGCCTCATTTCAAAAGGGTAAATCCATCTGCTCCATGTTAAGACCAACATAAACTAAGTTTTTGTTTGAGCTAATTTTTTTTAATGCATTCATAATTTAGTTTATAGGTATATTTAGCCGTTTTTTGTGGGAATATGTGTTAAGAGCATTGTAAAAAAAAATCCTCATAGATAGATGAGGTAGATCCTCATTTATTTATTTTTTATAATGTTTGAGGGTGAGCTCAGGTATTTTAATTTTTCATGTTACTTATTTGATTACTCAATTATTCGAACTACCTAGTTCATCGATTAATCGACTACTAAAATAATCGATAGCTGCAGCCCTAAATTCAACAGACCAGTGGGCAACGTGGTCTCAAATTTTGACCTGTTTATAAAACATGTCAAAATGAGAATACTTTTGAATGGGAATTTGCTAAATTATTAGCTTGCTATCTTGTTGCTATATGTTGGTTTTGAATTTGAAAAAAAAATCTTTATTATCTGTTTTTTTTTTTTTATTGAGTTGGGTTAGAATTTTTTTGAGTGGTGGAAGATGTAAAAATCCAAGTTATTGAAGTTATTAGTATTAACTCATTGGCTCCCATTGATGGTAATAGACATCCAATCCATTTAACCTGGGACGCCCCTCGCAGCCTAAACGGATTGGACGTCTACCGCCGTCAATGGCAGCCAGTGTGTTAAGCTTAGATGAAAGCAGAAGGTGTCATTCGCTTCTAATGGAAACGGGTGGAGGATTATAAGCTTCCCGGTTTGGATGCGGTCCACGCGCGTGATGATGGTCTTCCTCCTCCCAAGATGAAAGGAGAGACTTGACGGAATAACTCACGCCTCGAGGTCTTAAATCTGAGGGATCAGCAAGGCAACGCGACACGCCAAAAAATGTTCAAGGACATTCCAAGAGCCAAAGATGCATCTCCTCGCCAAAATCAATGCGCGGTGAGGTGAGGTGAGGTCAGGGTTCGGATGCTCCCGTGAAAGAGGTGGAAACACAAGATTGTTGCAAAATGAGCTTTCCTGCATGCAGTCAATGCTGCCAAATAATGAGCAAAACACATTTTAGTAGTTGATATGGCCAAAACCAATATTTGCGTGCCATAAAATTCAAATATTTAGTATTTAATGCTATTAAGGGGTGAAATGTGAAGAATAGCGGTGATAAGACCCCCCCCCCCACAAAAAAAAATCCTCTCTCTCACAGCCCAAAAATAATCTTAATTTTCTTTAAAATTCCATATCAATTTTAAAATTTATTATTCATTTTATTATTGTTTGTATTTAGATTGTATTGAGATTACTTAAAAATATGCAATATAGAATTATTTTTATGTCAATGTCTTGATTCTCATTGAGTTTTAACTTTTGAGTTGTTGCTTTTCAAAACCAAAAACATGTTTTGATTTGAGAAAACTATTTTGCAAGAAGTATCATTTGACATGAACAATTTTCATTGTAAAAAAGTTTATTTTATTATCAAGTTGTATAACAAAAAAATCTATCAGTACTGTACTTTGGTAATTCTGGGGTGAAGTGACTTTTTTTTTCTTTTTAGTATTCAGAATTTCTTTGTCAGATAGTACATTTTCATTAAATTACAAGCATTTTTTGCCTTTTCAATTTGGATGATTTTTTTTTTCTATTTATCATGAAGTTTTCTAAAAAGAGTTTTTTGGGCAAAGATTTTCAAATGAAAACACCATTTTAAGGTAGGGAAAAATCATTTTTAAAAAATGCTTTCCAAAGGGGCTCATTTTTGGTTAAAAAAAAAAAAGGTAAAACATTTAATTTCACCTTGGATATGACTTTGTTTTAAAATACTGTACAGAGGTTTGTTCCTACCTGCTTTCCTGGGAACGGGCATGTTTCTTCCTCGGGTTTTGTTGCGTGGAGTCCCAGAAGAAGGCGTTGCTGCAGTGAAGGGTCTCCATGGGGGGCCCCCTCTTATTACCATCCAGATGAGGCCGGGGGGGCCGTGCGCGTGACCCTCAGAGGTGTCGTATTGGAGATACGTCGCTCATTTGCATCTGCCACACGTGGACATGGCATGTGCCCCAAAACACAGCATTTGCAACCCTAACCCTGCTTTCAAACCCTAACAGATGCTCAAAAACAAAGCCGTACCTTGCCTTGAAACCCTAACACAGGCTTACAACACGTACTCAAAGCCCTACCATTGACCTGAAACCTAAACCACTGCTTGAAACTTGAACATAAACATTTTCTTGACTCCAAACCCTAACTCTAGTTTGAAACCCTAACAACACAGGTGTCAAACTCGAGGCCCATGGGCCAGATCTGGCCCACCACATCGTTTTATGTCGTCCCGCACATATATACCATGAACTTCAACCTCATGTTTTCCTCTAAAGTGAAATTGAACTTCTTTGCAGTCCACAATGAAAGATCAAGGACCACAGAAACGAGAGAATTCAGCCCCCCTTTATTTTCGTAATTAACGTGTTTTAAAAATGTCAAAAACAATAGCCCACCCCCTTTTTTGTTATCAGTTGAAAAAACTGAAAAATAATTTCTGTTATTTTCTTTTGTGTTTTTTAACAATGCAAATAAATAAAAAGGAAAAATACAAATAATACAACGAATATTTACTGTAGTTTCCTTTTTTTATGTAAAAAATAAATAACATGAAGAGAATGTTTACTGTTTGTTTTTTTTAAGTAAGTTAACATGCTTAAGCATTTTCAAACAAAGACACTGTTCACAGTTTTGTTGCATCTTCATTAATTACAATGTATAAATAAATAAAATAAAATAGATTAAAAAATAAAAAAGCAAGAGAGTATTTACTGTAATTTTCATAGGAGAAAAAAGCATGTACCGTAATTTTCGTACTATCGGCCGCTACTTTTCCCCTTCATTTTGAATCCTGCAGCTTATAGTGCGGCTTATTTGTTGATTTATTTGGGTTAACAGCTAACACTTCCGTCATAGACCGTCATAATTATGACATGACACAATCATGGGCATTGCTGAATGCTTATGACGTATGTCATTCAGTGCCATCCGGCAAATTATGTCACTAACTCCACTTGTGTTCAGCTTGGGTCGTTTACATCCATTCAAAAGTGAGATAATTTGCCAGGTAACACTAAATGACATCTGTTATAAGCATTCATTATTGGTCATGACAGTGTCACGTAATAATTATGAATTGTCTAATGACAGTCTAATGGTGCCACTGTCAAAGTGTTATGAAATACCCTAACTAGCAATTAATGAAACAACTTGAACAGTAACTAAAGAGATAGTTAACACAGAACATGATTTTTTTTTGTTATTTACATCTGTAGTGCTGCAATGCATGCTAGGAGGCATGTTGGACAACAACAGTGTTAACAGCAGGTGGCAGCAGAGGTTGACTGTCTCCCTTAAGGGAGCAGTGATGGCCAAATGAAGCTTCTTGAAGCGATGAAGCTTCGTAGCTAATTGGTCCAAAGCTTCATGGTGATTCATTTGGTTTTACGACAGTCATATGATGCCGCTGTCAAATAAACTAGGGCTGCAGCTATCGATTATTTTAGTAGTCGATTAATCGATAAACCATTAGTTCGGATAAGGAACATGAAAAATTAAATTAACTGAGCTGAGCCTCAAACGGTATTTAAAAAAAAAAAAAGATCTATGTACAACAAAAGAACAATTGGCTAACTTACATCGCAAAAGTCTGCTAGTTCAAATGCTATAAAATGCAAAAACCTTTTTACAATGCTCTTAACAAATGGTTAAGACACATATTCCCACAAAAATAGGCCTAATATACCTATAAACTAAATTACGAATGCATTAGGAAAAAAATTTCCTTAAACAAAATTTTGCTTATGTTGGTCTTAACAGGGAGCACCTGGATTCAGCCATGTGAATTGAGGCCGAATAGAAGGCAGTGTATCCACCTAAATCAATAAAACTAAATGCAAGCACTTTCAAAATAAACCATTACAACATCACTTTAATTAAACGAATACTCGAATCAGCTAAATTTAATTCGAATATCTTTTTCTAATCGAATACTCAAGCTAATCGATTAATCGTTGCAGCTCTAAAATAAACTGATACCGGTTAATATCTTTTGGTGTAAGTATCCCAAAATACAATGAGGACAGGTGCGGCTTATAGTCCAGTGCGGCTTATGTATGAACAAATGCTGTTTTCGTGCCAAATTTGGTGGGTGGCAGCTTATCGTCAGGTGTGCCTTATACTGTGAAAATTACTGTACTGTTTTTTCTTCCATTAAAAATATGAATATATGCTAATACCAGAAAATATGTGCTATCAAGAAGCTCAAAAAAGGGATTCGGAAAACTTTCCACCGACTATCAAAATAGTTGTCAATTCATTTGATAATCGATTAGTCGATGAATTGCGGCAGCCTTCGTTGTCCCACGTAATGCCCCCCTGAACAGAACCCTAATGACATGGCCCATGACAAAGATGAGTTTGAGGGGGCGTTTAAATGGTGACTCTCCGAGAAGACGAAAAATTTCATGTTTGCATTTATATGGTTCCGTCTCCATTCGATCAATGTCGCAATTCCGCATGAAAACGATGTAGTATTCATGCCAGGCCCTATGGGGCCGTGCAGATTTAAAAGGCGATAGTGAATGATGCACTTAGACCTCCTCAGCCCGGAAGACAACATGCCCGCCCACTCCAAGCAATGGCATTTTCTTTTGTTTAAAAAGGCACAAAAATGGAAACATTCAACCTATTTAAATGAAAAATATTATAAAAACAGTAAATTAAAGCCGACATTTCGCCATTTTTGCTGTTTTTAATGTTTAGTAGCACTGCTGCGCATGCCCAATGTGACGTGTACGAGTGCCGACGTTATCGGTGTGGTCCTGCGCCGCGGGAGCTTTTGATATGCATGCGGAGCAAGCCCCCCTCAAGCCCCCGCAAACGAATTCTTCCACTTTGGAGGCAGGATTCCAAGGTTTGCGTTAGAGATGTCCCGATCGATCGGGTCCGGTCACGTCATTTTCAAAGTATCGGAATCGGCAAAAAAATATCGGCTATGCCTTTTTAAAATATATATTTATTTATTTAATCAAATCGTTTTCTAATTGGATTTAACGATACAGACATAATATGTTACACTTATCCAGAGTCTTTAGGCCTAAAGTAGGGTTATCAAATTTATCCCAATAATGGCGGTAATTAATTTAAAAAAAAATGTATTACATTAATATATTTAATGCAATCAATGCATGTGCTGCACGACCCATTCACACATTGTCGCGCCCCATCAGTAATGGCGCCGTTTTGCCAATATAGAGAGCTGCAAGGAAGCGTAAAATGAGTTAGGGGTGAATTTTGGCAGCCTTTAGAGCCTTATTTTAATTGGTTAAACCCTTACAATCCCTCTCCCTACGATTAGAAATATCATGGGTAATAATGTGGGGAGGCAAAGTAAAAACTGATCTTTTTCCTAACACCTTGATTTATATCCCATCGCAGAGAAGATATATGAATTGGTAGCACTACGCACAGTCGTGGTTTCACTTGTCATGGTTCCACTTCCCATCACGCATTGGGCATGGCCTTCAGTATCATTTACTGAAAGCTCAACAAATACACTAGATGGCAATATTTAGTCACAATATACAAAGTCACAAGTCTTTCAATTCGTGGATCCATCTCACAGAAAGAATGTTAATAATGTAAATGCCATCTTGAGGATTTATTGTCATAATAAACAAATACAGTACTTATGTACTGTATGTTGAATGTATATATTCGTCCGAGTTTTATTCATTTTTTTCTTAATGCATTGCCAAAATGTATATGATCGGGAAAAATTATCGGGAATGATTGGAATTGAATCGGGAGCAAAAAAAAAGCAATCGGATCGGGAAATATCGGGATCGGCAAATACTCAAACTAAAACGATCGGGATCGGATCGGGAGCAAAAAAACATGATCGGAACAACCCTAGTTTGCGTCTTTGCCTTCCGTCTTCGCTGACACCATACGAACGCAAGGCCACTCCGCAACACACTCATTGCGTCTGTGTCGCAGAGTCACCATGTTAACTGCCAGAGACCTCTGATTCTCTCGTAAAAGCCTCACATTTGAAAGCCCAACCCAAGTTGAAGTGTCATTTGAAAGCTAAAGCCCAATTGGAAAACAATTTGAAAGTCTCATTTCACTTAGCAGCCTTGCTTGAATCCCAAACCCTCAGCCAGGTTTACGAGCCCAATGGGAATGCCCGTTTAAGTGCGGCCTCCATAATGTTAGTGTTGGTGAGATTCCACATTGACTTGATGGGAATACCTCGCTGCTCTTTAGGGGAGCTTTTCAAACGTATTAATGAGGTGCGCTCTCGTCCGGCCCAGCCGTCGGCGTGACCTTTGACCCGTGTTTACGAGCACCGGCGGGCGTTAGAGTTCATCTCCTGTTGCCCGATTACACGCTGACACCCCAAATGCGGATGGTGAGAAGCGGCGGCCGGGCATTCTTCTGCTTTGATTGACGGCGGCCAGCTGGTGTTGGAGGAGCACGTGGTCGGCCAGCAAGACGCCCGCTCGTCGTCTTCCGACCAAACGCCTTGGCCTCCTTACACTGCTACGCTCGTTTTTTAGCAACAGCTCCACAGGACTCTTTGGCATTCTGTGCGCTTAGATCACAAATTTTTTTGCCAGAATTTTTCACCACGATAATATACCAAATTGGAAAATCCCAAATTTTTGGTGGGAGGGTTCATAAATCACCCATTTGTGTCACAATTACATTTTTTTTTTTTTTTATCAAATGAAAATCAGTCACCATTCGGGTATTAAAAAGACTTCTTTTGTCAAAAACTGATTATTGTCAAAATTCTGATTTTTGGTTGAATTTAAAGCACAAAATTAGATATTTTGTTGAAAATAACTTTTTTTGGGGGAAAAATTGTTTTAGTTAAAATGATCATGAAAAACTAGTAAAAAAACAAATGTTGCAAAAATGAAAGTCATCATTTTATGTCATGACACCCCAAAAATGTGACTTTTTTTGCCAAAAGAAACACAAATTTCATGTGGAAGAAAAATATAATTAATCTATTTACAATAATTTTCGGACTATAAGGCGCACCTGACTATAAGCCGTCACCCACTAAATTTTAGACATGAAGATGACATTTGTTAATATATAAACTGCATGGAATAAGCCTCAGCTGTCCTCGCTTTATTATGTGATATTTACAAAAGATACCGGGAACACTTTATTTGACAGCAGCATCATAAGACTGTCATAAAACAGTCATAATTATGACATGACACTTTCATGAGCACTAATGAATGCTTATGACAGATGTCATTTAGTGTCATTCAGCAGATTATCTCACTTTTAAATGGATGTACGTAAAAGAGCCGAGCTGGAGATAAATGGAGTTAGTGATAAAATTTGCCATCTGTCATAACCATTCATTTATGCCCATGACAGTCATGTCATAATTATGACGATCTTATGACACTGCTGTCAAATAAAGTGTTGCATATTAACCCAAATAACAAATAAGCTGCACTGTTTTGTAGGAGGCAGGATTCAAAATGAGGGGAAAAAAAGTAGCGGCTTAAAGAAAAATACGGTAGATGGATTCCCCCCCCCTTTTTTTCCCCTTTTTACCTGTCCTGTTCAGCTGCTTAGACACGAAGAATAGGAATCTGATTGAATTTATGAATTAAAGAAAATATATATATTTCGAAGCAGTATTATGGTGAACAACACAAAAAACCCCAAACAGACATTTTTATGCCAAAGAAAAATTCTGATTGTACTTTTTTGTTAAAAAAAAGGTGTTTTGTCAAATCCGAATTCTTGATTATTTTAGAATTTTAGTAACGTGTGCGTTAAAATCTCTCAGATAAAACTAAAAACATTACAGTATTTTATTTGGTGAAAAATAGGACTCGTTGTAACTTTGCTTGTCAAGTTTCAATTTGTGAGTGTACAAAGTAACAAAAACAAAAGTGACTGTATTCTTGGATGCACGTCCAAATAGTTACGTGCGCTCATATTTAGTGTCGGTAGCTAAAAGCAACAGGCCCCTCGGCTTTTGCTGCAACATAAACCTGCCCGAGGCTCCTAAATCAAGGAGCTGGCACGCCTAGGTTTAGGAGCTGTCACGGACCTAACCCTTCCAAAGTCCCCACGCTGTCTTTTCCAGGGGAGGCCGCTCAATCCCGGGATACGGGGTGACAACTCGCTGATCTGTGATCAATCAAATTCTGTTGCTAAAACTAAGAGCCCAAATTGAAGGCCTTACGTGCCTTCCTGTCAAGGCGGGTCACTAAAGTTCCAGGAAAGCACATTTCAAAATACAAAATGAGAGACACAAGCACGTCATCTTTGCTTGATAAATTTAAAAACTACAACAAAAACCTGTGGAACATGTTCAAAAGGAAAATGCATGTTTGTACAGAAGACTGTTTTTGGTCAAATTTTATAAATGCAACTTGTGTATTAATCAGAATTTTTAGACCGCCTGGGGAGCTCCAGGTCTTTCACTTGATTCTAGTTCTACTTGGTGAGGACAATAACTAAAATTCCTATTCATCCGTTGTTTGTGGACAGATCACAATTTTTTTGGTCTCAAGGCTAATTTTATTAGACTGCTGGCCAAAAGTATTGGCACCCCTGCAATTTTGTCAGATAATGCTCAATTTCTCCCAGAAAATGATTGCAATTACAAATGCTTTAGTAGTAATATCTTCATTTATTTTGCTTGCAATGAAAAAACAAAAGAAAAATCATGTGATGCTTCTCTAATTTGTGTAATTAACAGCACCTGTTACTTACTTGTGGCACATAACAGCTGGGGGCAATAACTAAATCACACTTGCAGCCAGTTAAAATTGATTAAAGTTGACTCAACCTCTGTCCTGTGTCTTTGTGTGTACCATATTGAGCATGGAGAAAAGAAGACCAAAGAACTGTCTGAGTACTTGAGAAGCAAAATCGTGAGGAAGTACGGGCAATCTCAAGGTGACAAGTCCATCTCCAAAGACCTGAATGTGTCTACCATGCGCAGTATCATCATTAAGTGTAAAGCCCATGGCACTGAGGCGAGCCTCCCTAGATGTGGACGGAATAGAAAAATTGAAAAGAGATTTCAATGAAAGAACATAAAAAAACAACAACATAAAAAAACAGGCTGGAGTTTGCCAAAACTTACCTGTGAAAGCCAAAAACGTTTTTGGAAGAATGTTCTCTGGTCAGATGAGAAAGAAGTAGAGCTTTTTGGGAAAAGGCATCAACATAGAGTTTACAGGGAAAAAAACGAGGCTTTCAAAGAAAAGAACACAGTCCCCACAATGGCGTACCGCAAGCAACACGTCAATTCCGCTCATTAATATTCATGACATTAGCTACTGTTGCTAAAGCAAGGACAAGCCACCATTTGTCCCTAATAGGAAATGAATAGAAATCGTATACGAAGGAGATGTTTACAGCGCTAAACCTACCAATTCTCTCCGAAAATGATGTGCCTGGTGCCAAATTGACTGGCATAGATGTGGAAGAACATAAAAATGTTCAGTTAAAGAGATGGCTTTAGTGTCGAAGGCTGAAAAAGACGAAAAAAACGAGCCGACCTAGGCATAGCTTTAGCTTTTTTTTTATCGACGCGACTGACAATGACATTCTCCGGTTTCAACAAGCTATCCTTTACCATCAGCCCTGTCTTTCTTATATATCCTCTGGTTGTCCTACGTCTCTTACCGTTCTTGGGGGTAATTTAGTTAGCTTTGTGTAGCGATCGCAAATGCTAATCAGTGACAGCCAACGAACACTTTTAATTTTTTCATTGATAACACATCTTAATCCTATAATTTATTTACACTTCCCCCTTACTAAAGTTGTTTTATATATATATAACAGAAACGGTAACAGTGGCATTCAGATACCATTGTAATTTTTTCCAGGTCATTCATTGTCAGACAGAAGCAGTACGGCACAACGTTACGCGAAAAAAATAAAGTAAAAATATAAAAATGGCTTACCTCTTTGTCCTGTGAAAGACCATGCCAACCCAACATAATGTTTACTGCATATGAAACGTGAATGGATTCGCCGAGTTGGTGTTAAAGTCCGCGCAAGTTGATTTGGTCTTCACATTTTTTCCTCCCGAGTTTTTGGTTTCCGGGAACGTATGAAGAAAACATCCTTCACGGTCGTAATGTCTAGAGTCGTTTCTACAAGTTCCAAAAAAGCAATGCGTGATCGGCATGTTCGTTTTTGAAAGATTACCGGCGAAAAGTAGCACTTTTTACGTTGGGTCTATGCGAGGGCGGGTCTATAATGTCCCACTTCGGCTTTACTTCCGCTTTACGATGCGACGTCACGGTCTAAAAATAGCCTGCGTGCGGTACGCCATTAAACATGGTGGAGATTCCCTGATGTTTTGGGGTTGCTCTGCTGCCTCTGGCACTGGACTGCTTGACCGTGTGCATGGCATTATGAAGTCGGAAGACTACCAACACATTTTGCAGCATAATGTAGATCCCAGTGTGAGAAAGCAGGGTCTCCCTCAGAGATCACGGGTCTCCAGCAGGACAATGACCCAAAACACACTACAAAAAGCACTAGAAAATAGATTGAGAGAGAAAGCACTGGAGACCTCTAAAGTGGCCAGCAATGAGTCCAGACCTGAATCCCATAGAACACCCGTGGAGAGATCTGAAAATGGCAGTTTGGAGAAGGCACCCTTCAAATCTTAAAGACCTGGAGCAGTTGGCCAAAAAAGAATGGTCTAAAATTCCAGCAGAGCATTGTAAGAAACTCACTGATGGATACCGGAAGCTGTTGTTCGCAGTTATTTTGTCTAAAGGTTGTGCTATCAAGTAGTAGGCTGAGGGTGCCAATACTTTTGACCGGCCCATTTTTGGAGTTTTGTGTAAAATGATGATTTGCCCCCCCCCCCATTCCTTTTTGGTTTTTCATTGCAAGCAAAATAAATGAAGATATAACTACCAAAGTGTTTGTAATTGCAATCATTTTCTGGTAGAAATTGAGCAATATCTGACAGAATTGTGGGGGTGCCAATACTTTTGGCCAGCAGTGTAATTAATTTGATGATACTTATTGTTTCCTGTAGGTCCCGAGTTAGCCAGGAGAGGACATATGACATAACTAGACTGATGAGACTTTTAGGGAGCGAGCCGGGTGGTTGTAGTTCATTTTGAACTTGTTTTTGCCCCCCTCTGTTATGGTGGCTTCAATGTGTGATCCAGGAGCGCAGCAACAAGGAGCCAGAGGGTGTGTTTATTAAACAAAGAAAAATAAAAAAAAGGAATTGACGAGAGGTGTTGACACTGCAGATCCCTCGACGGAGTCAGGAGGCCGAGATGGCTTGGAGTTGCTGCGAAGAAAAAGTATATCAATTGTCAAATGTTGGTCGATTGAGTGGCCTGTACTCTACCATGTGAGGTTAGGCGAAGCGCTGGCGTTGAATGACGTGCAGACCCGTCTCTTGCAGTGGCAGGCTGTTGATTGTGAAATCGAGGCAGGTGTGGAGATTGATGTCAGGTGTGCACAGCAGCATCAGTGAAGAGGTTGTGAAGGTGAGGGTGAGTGAGCCGTAACACCCTCCCGCAAAATACTAATTTGATGTATTTGTTGAGATGAAGGAATCAGAAATGCTCTTAAATCAGTCAAGACTTTAAAGTGCTTGTGACACGAAAAAGCATGTTTATTTCATAATACACGCGGTATTTTATGCTCCTGAATGATATGGACCGCTTGGATGTGTGTGGAAGCGATCGCTATATTTATTTAGTTTTTTGAATCCCGCGCCAGGAAAATGAGTGACTTCCGGCTTCGGTCTCGCATTGAGGAGGAGGGCGCTGTGACGTGTACGGTAGAAGACGTCCTCTTCACGCTACAGTGTACTTTTGTGTATGAGGACGAAGGATTCAGCTGATTTTGCGGATTAATACTTTTATTTTTTGCATCACGCCAGCCAAACGGCTGCAGAAAAACCATTCTGTATGCGGGAGAGGCGTATGCGCCTTTTTGGAGTTTCAAAAGGTTCCCATTCACCGTGGATATTTACTGTGGGACCATTGGACTTACAAGGAAGTGAGTAAACATCTTGTTTTGTATTATGTCAAATACGAATACAGTGATTACAAAGTAAACACTATAAAATTCCTTTAAATAAAGGACTACTTACGTTTGATCATTGATAGGCATGTAAAAAGCTATCCTCACGCTCATTAGCAGTTAGCTGTTAGCACGTTAGCTACACAACAATTCCAGCCACCCTCCTCCAGGGAACGAACTGTAAATTGCTCTCCGCCGGGCGGTTTGCCGATCCGCAAAGAAACTCGACAACCGGGTCGTCATGTCAAATAATCCAGGCTAGTTATGTGTGATTTTCCACTTCGAAGACTTTGAAACATCCCTCGGTTCGGGTTAGCATGTCGGCTAGCTGTCACTCCTTCTGGTCTGTTTACATTCTCCGAAGCCGGGGAAGGGAAATGACATATGTCCGATTTAGGTGTCATAAAATATCGTTCGGCAGGTGTGACAGTAAAGGTAAAGTCGACTGTTTTGACCATTATGGAGTAATTTTGCCATGTCGTCTTGAATAAATGGATTTTTATTATTTTATATTCCATTTAGCACAAGTTATTTGTCATGACCATGCCATTTATTTAGCAATTGGGGAAAGTACTTGGGTAAAAAGAATATCCTGTAAAAATATTGAAGTAAAGAGACAGAAACAATGACATTTTGCAGCTCTCGTCGTCTCGTTTTCCTCGTTCTGAACAATTCCCCCTCAATGGGCTGAATAGTAAAACCGATGAGCCTAGTCTACCGCTGACGTCATCCACCTGTTGGGGACGCTAAAGCCCTATAATTGTAGGCGTGGCTAACCGGCAGATTAAAAGACTAATTTCTCGTCATCTGCGCTTTGCTAAATTGTTGTATATAGTCGAATCGTCTCAAAATATGATTGTAATTCACATAATAATGCCATTTAAGACTTTTTTTCTGGTGTCGTATGCTCTTTAAAATGAACAACATTTTGATGACCCTGAAAGTCAGTGTCAGTGTCAGGGAAATTCAACTTTGAACTCC
Source organism: Corythoichthys intestinalis (assembly GCF_030265065.1). Taxonomy (NCBI): domain Eukaryota; kingdom Metazoa; phylum Chordata; class Actinopteri; order Syngnathiformes; family Syngnathidae; genus Corythoichthys; species Corythoichthys intestinalis. The sequence goes on along the minus strand of NC_080410.1, from coordinate 27,262,657 downwards.
AAGACAAGTGTCAACTCGATAGCTCGATGAGAAATGAATCAGACCCCAACCATGGATTGCTTTGCTTCGAAGGCTTTATGAGCAAGAGCTCTCGAGTACAGACACGGAGACACGCACAAAGCGTCCTCTCCGCATGTGGACAAAAGAGAAATGCAGGGCATGCCTCTATTTATGGGCTGACATCATAGAAACAAAACCGAAACTTACTATAGCATATCTTGGTAAAAACATCTCAAGTTACAGAAAAACATCTCTAGTAAGGGAAAACCCCTCAAGTTATGACCTTGAACATCGGCTTTGGCTAGAACGATGATAAGCTCAGTCTGATAAACCACAGTCGCCCATTGTATTCATTCAGGGCATATTGGAAACACAGCAACATAACAGTCCATATTTGGGCATATTGTGATACAGTCTACAAAAGTCAAGGCTATGGGAAAGCACACTCAAACAGATTCATATAAAAATGATGCTCTATGCTACAATGTTCTCATGCAAGCATAACAAAAGCATACAAAATATGATGTATAATGGTTGTGTTTTAAGCATGAATAAAATTCTCTCACAGTCAGCAATACAATTACAATAGCTTACAAGAATATTTACAATAATAAATTCAAAATGAGCGTTTTTATTTTGTTTCCAATCATTCTTGAGGGGATTCTAAATCAGGCTGCTTAGGACAGCTATACTTTTCGCCAAGATCGTCATCAATTGAATATGGTACGCCCGCTGATGTCGTGCCAATGTAGTTTCCAACATCAAAAATTGTATCCCCTGGGCGGAGCCACTGCGCTGCACTGATTAGCTTGACTTCCGTGTTTTGGTGATGTAGTCATCAACGAGGTTTTAAAACTGAACGTAAAAAAAGGCAATGTTCTACTGCTTTACTCTTGGATGTCCTATAACTGTTATTACTGTAATTCAAGTCCTGTATGGAGTTTCTCCAGTTTAATAAACGTCAATGTCCAAAATACATATCTGTGCTTCTTTTCTGGCTTCAATTAATTGTTTGAGTCGACATAACTCATAACTAATATGTGAGTGTGTGCGCTTCTGCGGCCAGAGGATACAATTTTTGATGGGGATAACTACATTGGCAAGACATCGGTGGTGGCTCTGTTGTACAATTAGCGCTTTTAGTGGGGCAAATTGAAACTCCACTCTCCATTTTGGCGGTGCTCTCTGGCGTTTTATAGTCCACATTTTCAATCCTTGGTTCTTGCTCGGTAGTTGTTGTCGGTTTTGAAAGCTTAAGCATAGACTTCATCATTTATTTAATTTATGCATATATATAGCATAGGTTTGAAAGAATTACGTATATCCATCTTGCCTCTTCGGTCCTCGGGTGGTTTTGGATAAGCAAAGCAAATGACCAGCTAAGGTGCTAGTCACATGATCAGTTCGAAAAATAATTTTAACCCATTATATTTTTTGTTCATTTCATTTATTTTTGTTGTTTTGTTGCTTTACAACTTTTATATACAATATTTTACCGGAAGACTCTTAATTTTAAAATAATATATAGGAAAGTCAATTACATGCAATGACACTTTTTGGCCACCGGGGGGGGGGGGGCTGCACCCCCTTACAATCTGGCTATTGGTTTTATTTAGCCATACTTTTTACATTTACTAGGGTAGATTTGTGATGAAAAAAACGCTACTCTTACTCCGCTACTTTGGGCTACAAAAGTGTCGTTACATTTTTCCTGTTTATTCTCCATATTAGATATACTGTGGGGAGAACAAGTATTTGATATAGTATAGTATAGTATATCAAATACTTGTTCTCCCCACTGTATATGGCGGAAAACATTCAGGCATTCAGGTGACTTGAAGTTCCGCACTGAGACCCTCAATTTGGCCAACTTTCAAAATTGTCCTAAATGCATGTGTGATACCTCATTGGAAAGCTTAAAATCTCAATCTTCTGGGGGAAGAAAAATTGTGAACAAGAAGGCATTTAAAAAAAAAAAATAAATAAATAGCAAAACCCTAATTGGAGGCGAGAGCTTACTTACCTTATTTCGATCCAAAAACTCCATGTAGGATCTATCACCGAGTGTCCAAACACAGCTGTGAATGGCCACATCCGGATTTTTTTTTAATTTTATGAGTGAAACATGGTGATATAACAAGGGTCGCGATGCAGAAATCGCAGACAACAAGGAGTGGTTTAGATTTTCTTTTTCATATAGTTACCCTTTTATATATTATTTTTTTCAAATTTTTTTTTTGTTTGGATTGATTATTTATCATCTAACATATTGGGGAAAATGTGACAGTAACAAAAAAAATACAATTAAGTGATCGTAATGAGGTAGATATCCATGACTTTTTTACAGACGCCAATTTTTTCATTGTAACGTAATTCATTTAATCGTTCAGAATATGCAAGTGAATAATTTTTTAAAGTCGTTTTTTTTTTAAGTAAAATTTAGACATCAATTAATGATTCCAAGCTAAAAATGACATTTTGAATCATAAATATAATTACTTACCTTTTTTTTATGGCTAGGTTGAAACAAAAGCGGTGGCGCGACGTCTGTAAACGGGGGTTTTCAGGGTAAAACGGACAGATTAAAAATAGTTCGGAGGCTTAGTGCGCCATGAATCTGCTATGGCAGCATATAGACATATCGTTCTATCAAACACAACAGTTCTTTTAGCCATAAAATACAGCAGTTTATTTTAAAGAGGGGTGCAAGAGCAGAAACTGCTTTTTTAGTCTTGTCTGTGTTTTCTGCCATATATACAGTGCCTTGCAAAAGTATTCGGCCCCCTTGAACCTTGCAACCTTTCGCCACATTTCAGGCTTCAAACATAAAGATATAAAATTTTAATTTTTTGTTAAGAATCAACAACAAGTGGGACACAATCGTGAAGTGGAACAAAATTTATTGGATAATTTAAACTTTTTTAACAAATAAAAAACTGAAAAGTGGGGCGTGCAATATTATTCGGCCCCCTTGCGTTAATACTTTGTAGCGCCACCTTTTGCTCCAATTACAGCTGCAAGTCGCTTGGGGTATGTTTCTATCCGTTTTGCACATCGAGAGACTGACATTCTTGCCCATTCTTCCTTGCAAAACAGCTCGAGCTCAGTGAGGTTGGATGGAGAGTGTTTGTGAACAGCAGTCTTCAGCTCTTTCCACAGATTCTCGATTGGATTCAGGTCTGGACTTTGACTTGGCCATTCTAACACCTGGATACGTTTATTTTTGAACCATTCCATTGTAGATTTGGCTTTATGTTTTGGATCATTGTCCTGTTGGAAGATAAATCTCCGTCCCAGTCTCAGGTCTTGTGCAGATACCAACAGGTTTTCTTCCAGAATGTTCCTGTATTTGGCTGCATCCATCTTCCCGTCAATTTTAACCATCTTCCCTGTCCCTGCTGAAGAAAAGCAGGCCCAAACCATGATGCTGCCACCACCATGTTTGACAGTGGGGATGGTGTGTTCAGGGTGATGAGCTGTGTTGCTTTTATGCCAAACATATCGTTTTGCATTGTGGCCAAAAAGTTCAATTTTGGTTTCATCTGACCACAGCACCTTCTTCCACATGTTTGGTGTGTCTCCCAGGTGGCTTGTGGCAAACTTTAAACGAGACTTTTTATGGATATCTTTGAGAAATGGCTTTCTTCTTGCCACTCTTCCATAAAGGCCAGATTTGTGCAGTGTACGACTGATTGTTGTCCTATGGACAGACTCTCCCACCTCAGCTGTAGATCTCTGCAGTTCATCCAGAGTGATCATGGGCCTCTTGGCTGCATCTCTGATCAGTTTTCTCCTTGTTTGAGAAGAAAGTTTGGAAGGACGGCCGGGTCTTGGTAGATTTGCAGTGGTCTGATGCGCCTTCTATTTCAATATGATGGCTTGCACAGTGCTCCTTGAGATGTTTAAAGCTTGGGAAATCTTTTTGTATCCAAATCCGGCTTTAAACTTCTCCACAACAGTATCTCGGACCTGCCTTGTGTGTTCCTTGGTTTTCATAATGCTCTCTGCACTTTAAACAGAACCCTGAGACTCTCACAGAGCAGGTGCATTTATACGGAGACTTGATTACACACATTTGGATTCTATTTATCATCATCGGTCATTTAGGATAACATTGGATCATTCAGAGATCCTCACTGAACTTCTGGAGTGAGTTTGCTGCACTGAAAGTAAAGGGGCCGAATAATATTGCACGCCCCGCTTTTCAGTTTTTTATTTGTTAAAAAAGTTGAAATTATCCAATAAATGTTGTTCCACTTCACGATTGTGTCCCACTTGTTGTTGATTCTTGTCAAAAAAATTAAATTTCATATCTTTATGTTTGAAGCCTGAAATGTGGCGAAAGGTTGCAAGATTCAAGGGGGCCGAATACTTTTGCAAGGCACTGTATATTTATTTCCAGCGATGCCAAGAATAGCTCTACCAATTTCACCAATGAGACGTCGCAACAATATCACACAACTCCATTTTACCAATCAAACGCAAGCTTGCTGTCCTCTGCTCATGCCAGCCTGTTCAATCACGTGGCGTCCTTAAAGCACCATAAAAAATGAAGTATTTGACATAGAGCGCTGCCCTCAACATGACACGAAAGCACGAGTTTTAACCTCTCTCCCAGTTTTTATTTGGCACCGACTGACCACGGAAAACTGAGATATGATCCTTTTAATTTCTATCCTTCTAACTATGAAGGAACTAATCACTATTCAAACTAGGAACTATTTTCTCCACCAAAGGGCACTCGTGGTCTTTGGATGAATAATGCTTCATTTCTCTCAACCACCAGATTACTTTTTTTGGCTTAATGTGGTTATGTAATGGGTTCTTGTACAGTAGCATTATGATAACAGCTCATACAGATAACTTTTTGCTGAAGAAAAATAGTACCATAGTTAAAAAAAAAAAAAAATCAAACAGCTTAAGCAATTACAATGTTACTCATTACTTGAGTATTATTTTCACCAAATACTTTTTAACTTGTACTTGAGTACATTTTTTGGATGACTACTTTTACTTGAGTAATATTAAATTGAAGTAACGCTACTCGAGTAAATTTTTTTGGGCAAGTCTACCCACCCCTGTTCAATGGTGTTGAAACATGATCACTGTTGCTCAAAATGAATTTAAAATCTACCGCTGTCATTGGCAATGAATGAGTTAAAGGTTTTGTGCTCTTTTTATGTAAGTGTTCTATTTGTTACGCACTTGTTGAAAGTAACACATGAGTAGACTCACAAACAGCACACTTTCATCGACGTTTCAGTGTACACGCGGTTCTTGGTAGAAGCGCATCTATCAGACGACACGCTGAGAGATCTCCTGTGATGCCGTGGGGTTCTTACAAGTTGGGGCCCGTGCCCATCAGTCTCTGGAACCAGAGGTCGGCGAGGCGTTGAGGCGGCGCCCGAAATAAGCGGACAAACTATTTGTCACAGTTGGATGCTCGTACTAAAAACAGCTTCACAAACCGGCCAAGCGCATGTTGAAAAATGGTTTTACAATATGACACCCTTTGATGGCAAAGGTTTACGTAATTTATGTGTGCCAACTTCATTTCAATAATTACGCTAATGCTGTTGACAGCACTTTCTATGCATATTTGCTTAGAAAACAAATTGTTTGTGCAGGTGTTATATCACATCTTGTGGTATCCAATGATGTCACATCTCATCACCAAGCTTGAATGTATGGTCCACGCTGCACTTGCCAAATTATGTTTAGTGTTGTTTGTTAACAGCTAAAATGACAGCATCTTCTGTCAAGTCAGGTCAGCTATTAAATAATTTTATTAATCTCTTCAAAGTGGTATTAAAAACAAACCATGAACAATCGGTCAGTTAATAAATATTTTTATTAATCTCTTCAAAGTAGTCTTAAAAACAAAACATGAACAATCACAGCAGATCACTGGAGAATACCCCACTACCCCTCCCAAAAACGTTATTGGCTGGTTATCGTCCACCGCCGTTAGCTGCTCCACCTCCGCCGCCACCTGATTGGTCCTGAGCACCGGACATCATCAGGAAAAGAACCAGTGGCACGATGTACATCCACTGGAAAAAAACAAACGCCAAAAAATTAGTTCTTGTTCTGAGCTTCAAAACAAGGGTCAAAAGCGTGTTAGCAGTTTGTTAATTGGAAGATGATTAGTTAGAAGTTTTTCAAGAACGCGTACGATTTCCTCAAATAGTGTGTCCATGTTGGGGTTTTAAAATGAACGCCATGTAAGGTGAGGTGATAGACCGTAAATGGCACTGAATGGGTTAAAAAATGTCGCCCACTGTGTGAGGAAATCAGTAGGAGGAAGAGGAGGAGCCACAAAGAAGCTATCTCATGTTTACTTCCAGTGAGGGGGGGGGTCAACTCTGCTCTCTGCCTCCCCCTGCTGGGGGCTGTGCCGAATTTGAGGCCATGAGGAAGATGGCGCCTCCCAGTATCAAATACCACTGCAACACAGCACAGCAAAGCAGCACATAACTGTCAGCGACCACTCAGCGCGGCCTGCAGGCGCAGCTCTCACATTACAGCAGATGGTCGCAAACACAAGGAAAGAGCTTTTGGAAAGACCCGCCTGACAGCGTAGACTAGGGAAGTCAAAGAAGAGCGGCAAAGACTACGGGTGGGCGGATCCACTTACGTATTTAGCGAAGAAAGACTTTTGCTCCTGGGGATTCTTGCCTTTCTTCTCCGATTCCTGTTCCATGCGCTCCAAGAACAGCGCCGTCTCGGGTCTGCGAGGACATTTTGGAGCCAATTACAGATCAAAAAAGAAGGAAAGTACTGCCGAGTGCAGAGTTTTGATCCCCCATGGAAACCTCGCAATGAGACGTGTACAACGCAGGCGGAAAAATAATCCAATGATGAAAAAGAAAAAACATTTTCTAATTTTGCATGAGTGAGGCCTTGCCTACTGAGTGACGTTGGCGTCAGCCTATAACAGTGCTGTTAAACTTTCAGCCAGTCCAGCTTACCAAAAAATTTTATCTTTTAAAGAAAAATCAAACTTACCTGAAAAATAAAACCAAAATCTTCCTTCTAAAATTGAAGCGTTAAAAATGATTTGTGGCTGAACGGCTGTCCAAAAATTAAAATAATAATTTTTGGTTTTAAAGAAAACAAAAAACAAACTAAATCTAGACTTTTTTTTGCACCCATAAAAATCCAATTACAAAAATGCACAACTAAAGATGCACAGATACCAGTATCGGCAGGGTGGCTGATCCGGCCCGAAATGGTGGTATCGGTATCGGCGAGTACCAACAAAAAGGGCGTCGATACCATTTACCTGTCCAGTATTATAACACTTGACCACAGACTTTTTTCCTCCTGACGCTCACTACACTCACTGTTGTGTGATGACACTTGACCACTTTGCATGCCAAGCAGCTATCGCTATTGGCCTGCTCCAGACCAATGACAGCGGGCCAATAGCCGCTCTTAACCAATGCCGGGGCAGCTTTTTCATATGTAGACAAAACAAACTACGAGACGAACATGTCTGTGTTCTGGACATATTTCATCTTATAATCTCCGTCCAGTACAATAACTGCATGCAAGATTTGCGGCCTGAAAGTTTCGAGAGGTGGAGTTAAATCGACCAGTTTCAATACCTCGAACCTGATAAAACATTTGGAGATGAAACGTGAACAAACACAAACAGTTTGAGGATACAACAGCAGCAACTGCTACCAAGAGAAAGGTCAGCTCACTTTGTCTACTTTACTTTTCTCTTTTACTGAAAGAAATGCCGCAGTACAGCAATATTTGAACTATAAGGCGCACCTGACTATAAGCCGCTACCCACCAAATTTGGCACAAAAACGGCATTTGTACATACATAAGCCGCAATGGACTATAAGCCGCAGCTGTCCTCACTGTATAATGGGATATTTACACAAAAAGATATTAACCTGTAACACTTTATTTGACAATGGCATCATACGACTGTCATAAGACCAAATGAACCACCATGGGAAGAAGCTTCAAGAGGTTTCATTTGGCCATCACTGTTCCCTTGGGGGAAGACAGTCAACCTCTGCTGCTACCTGCTGTCAACACTGTTGTTGTCCAACATGGCTCCTAGCATGCATTGCAGCGCTACAGATGTAAATAATCAAAATTCATGTTCTGTGCATATTATTTCTTCAATTACTGTTCCAGTTTTTTAATTGATTGCTAGTCATGGTATTTGGTAACACTTTATTCGACAGTGGCGCCATAAGACCGTCATTAGACAATCATAATTATGACATGTCACCATGACAGTGTCATGAGCATTATTGAATGCTTATAAACGATGTCATTTCGTGTTATCCGACAAATTATCTCACTTTTGATTGGATGTAAACGATGCAAGCTGGACATAACTTGAGTTAGTGACCTAATTTGACAGATGACATTTCATGATATAAGCATTCATTAATGCCCATGATAGTGTCATTTCATAATTATGACGGTCTTATGATGCCGCTGTCACATAAAGTGTTACCTATTAAATTCAAGTTCAAACCCAAATGAATCAACAAATAAGACGCACTGGATTATAAGCCGCATGATTCAAAATGAAGGAAAAAAGTAGCGGCTTATAGTCCGACAATTACGGTCATTTAAAACCTGTAAAAGTAGGGTTGCCACCTTTCAGAAATAGAAATAAGAGACGCACCCTCGCGCCCAAAGCCATGCAGGCGACGAAAAAAAGGGACTTCCCCAAAACTCCTTAAATGCATAGAAATGTATCTATTTATATACAGTGGGGCAAATAAGTATTTAGTCAACCACTAATTGTGCCAGTTCTCCCACTTGAAAATATTAGAGAGGCCAGTAATTGTCAACATGGGTAAACCTCAACCATGAGAGACAGAATGTGGGGAAAAAAAAAAAACAGAAAATCACATTGTTTGATTTTTAAAGAATTTATTTGGAAATCATGGTGGAAAATAACTATTTGGTCTATACCAAAAGTTCATCTCAATACTTTGTTATGTACCCATTGTTGGCAATAACGGAGGCCAAATGTTTTCTGTAACTCTTCACACACTGTTGCTGGTATTTTGGCCCATTCCTCCATGCAGTTCTCCTCTAGTGCAATGATGTTTTGGGGCTGTCGTTGGGCAACACAGACTTTCAACTCCCTCCTCACCCCGTGGTGTCAAAATGATAACAAGAACGGGGAGCAAAATCCCAGAACCACAAGGGGGGACCTAGTGAATGACCTACAGAGAGCTGGGACCACAGTAACAAATGCTACTATCAGTAACACAATGCGCTGCCAGGGACTCAAATCCTGCATTGCCAGACGTGTCCCCCTGCTGAAGAAAGTACACGTCCAGACCCGTCTGCGGTTCGCTAGAGAGCATTTGGACGATCCAGAAGAGGACTGGGAGAATGTGTTATGGTCAGATGAAACCAAAATAGAACTTTTTGGTAGAAACACAGGTTATCTTGTTTGGAGGAAAAAGGATACTGAATTGCACCATACCCACTGTGAAGCATGGGGTTGGAAACATCATGCTTTGGGGCTGTTTTTCTGCAAAGGGACCAGGACGACTGATCTGTGAAAAGGAGAGGATGAATGGGGCCATGTATCGAGAGATTTTGAGTGAAAATCTCCTTCCATCAGCAAAGGCATTGAAGATGAGACGTGGCTGGGTCTTTCAGCATGACAATGATCCCAAACACACAACCAGGGCAACAAAGGAGTGGCTTCGTAGGAAGCATTTCAAGATCCTGGAGTGGCCTGGCCAGTCTCCAGGTCTCAACCCTATAGAAAATCTGCGGAGGGTGTTGAAAGTCCGTGTTGCCCAACGACAGCCCCAAAACATCACTGCTCTAGAGGAGATCTGCATGGAGGAAGGGGCCAAAATACCAGCAACAGTGTGTGAAAAGCTTGTGAAGAGTTACAGAAAACGTTTGGCCTCCGTTATTGCCAACAAAGGGTACATAACAAAGTATTGAGATGAACTTCATCATACAAGTGTTAATTTCACGAATTTAGCACTATTTTGTCCTTTGAGAGCCAAAGGTTTATTTAACTATTGTCACCCATACTAGGTATGCAGTAAAAAGTTCTACTGGATTCACTTTGTACGTATATATATATTTCAAACAAAGTGGTATCGGTATCGGCCGATACTGTACAGCCAGGTATCGGTATCGGGGCCAAAAATTGGTATCGGTGCAACACTAAACACACAACAAATTAAATCTTTTGTCAATATCCTTAAAATCTGATGTTTTGTTGTTGAAACAAGATTTAGTTTAAAAAAAAAAAGAATTTTAAAATATAGAAAAATCTTTGACTTTTTGTGGAAAGAAATGACAAACGAAAATAAATTAGGTAGGTTCTCGCCAACTCACCCGGGCGCGTTGACAGGTGCCATGACGGCGAGTGTGGTGTTGAAGACCTCCAGGTCCACGTCATCCTCCACCTCTGTCCCCCTGCAGGCTCCGGGAAGCGTGACGATGGAGACGCCGATCAGTGTGCCCGACACGTCGGTGTGCAGCGTAATGACATCGCTCAAGTGGGACTCCACCATAGCACACTAAACACAAAATCCACACTTTTGTTCACACAATAACTGTGAATAAGATTATTGAAAGACTTACAGCTCTGACAAAGGCGGTAAGGTATCCGTCTATTTGCCGATCATTCTGCCTGTCCGCTTGCAACGAAACCCGAGGCACTCGGATCCTGTACAGACCATCCACCGCCGCCACATCCTGCGAGAAATTTTTAATAAAACATTTGAGTCCCGAGTGGATAGAATTTTGCGATCCTGTGGAATTGACTCACTTTAAGCTTGATTCTGTCATCTTGAGACAGCTGGTTCTGACTCAGGGTCACTCCGGGATCCTTGCCGGCTTTCAGCTGCAGCGCTCCACGTCCCCGGAACCGCCCCACGTCATCTGGACAAAAATTGTGCGAGAGTTTGGTCTGAAATTCACCTGTTTAATAGCACCGCACCGTCATTTTCTCACGTTCATAACAAGACTGTGTCCTACATACACTGCTGGCCAAAAGTATTGGCACCCCTCCAAGTCTGTCAGATAATGCTCAATTTCTCCCAGAAAATGATTGCAATTACAAATGCTTTGGTAGTAATACCTTCATTTATTTTGCTTGCAATGAAAAAAAACACAAAAGACAACAACAAAAAATAATAAATCATTATCATTTACACAAAACTCAAATGGGTCGGACAAAATTACTGGCACCCTCAGCCTAATACTTGGTAGCACAACGTTTAGACAAAATAACTGCAAAAAACCGCTTCCGGTATCCATCAGTGAGTTTCTGACAATGCTCTGCCGGAATCTTAGACCATTCTTCTTTAGCCAACTGCTCCAGGTCTCTGAGATTTGAAAGGTGCCTTCTCCAAACTGCCATTTTCAGATCTCTCCACAGGTGTTCTATGGGATTCAGTTTCTGAACTCATTGCTGGCCACTTTACATGTCTCCAGTGCTTTCTCTCAAACCATTTTCTAGTGCTTTTTGAAGTGTGTTTTGGGTCATTGTCCTGCTGGAAGACCCATGACCTCTGAGGGAGACTCAGCTTTCTCACACTGGGCCCTACATTATGCTGCAAAATTTGTTGGTAGTCTTTAGACTTCATAATGCCATGCACACGGTCAAGCAGTCCAGTGCCAGGGGCAGCAAAGCAACCCCAATATATCAGGGAACCTCCGCCATGTTTGACTGTGGGGCCTGTTCTTTCTTTTGAAGGCCTTGTTTTTTTCCTGTAAACTCTATGTTAATGCCTTTTCCCAAAAAGCTCTACTTTTGTCTCATCTGACCAGAGAACATTCTTCCAAAACATTTTTGGCTTTCTCAGGTAAGTTTTGGCAAACTCCAGCCTGGCTTTTTCATGTCTCTGGGTCAGAAGTGGGGTCTTCCTGGGTTTCCTACCATAGAGTCTCTTTACATTCAGACGCCGACGGACAGTACGGGTTTACACTGTTGCACTCTCGGACTGCAGGACAGCTTGAACTAGTTTGGATGTTAGTCGAGGTTCTTTATCCACCATCCGCACAATCTTTCGTTGAAATCTCGTCAATTTTTCCTTTTCTGTCCACATCTAGTTAGGTTAGCCACAGTGCTATGGGCTTTACACTTATTGATGACACTGCGCACGGTAGACACAGGAACATTCGGGTCTTTGGAGATGGGCTTGTAGCCAGAGGCGTAGCAAGGGTCCCCGGGGGCCCCAGGCAACAAGGAACATGGGGCCCTTCGAGCCTGTGCAAGTAAGGGTGACAGTTGGACTTGGAGCAATAGCATATTTAATAAAAGTATAATAACGCCTCAGTCTTATAGAGCGCTTTTTAGGACACTCAAAGTGCCCGGCTTCTACTACATTAGGACATAAAACTACAGTAACATAGTACACTCACCGCTGTCTTGCTTCCTTTTCTCCTCTTCTGCTTTTTTTTCTTTTTGTCGCTTCCAGACGGATAACTTCTCTTCATTTTGGATGTACGGCAATTTAAAAAAAGCCAAATCGCCGCTCACTCTCACTCTGAGTCACGTGAGGGTGGGGGAGTGTAGAGCGAGTGAAGGGGCCTGTTCAGAGAACTCAGACACAAGGCTTTCACTGGCACTGTCGCACTTGTCGCTGCGAAAGAGTAGTAGAGCTGCGTGTGTTAAATCTGTTGGCCCTTTGGGGGCCCCTGCTGGCTGGGGGCCCTAGGTAATTGCCTGGTTTGCCTAATGGGACGCAACGCCTCTGCTTGTAGCCTTGAGATTGCCAATGCTTCCACACAATTTTGCTTCTTAAGCCTTCAGATAGTTCTTTGGTCTTCTTTCTTTTCTCCATGCTCAATGTGGTACACACAAGCACACAGGGCAGAAGTTGAGTCAACTTTAATCCATTTTAACTGGCTGCAAGTGTAATTAAGTTATTGCCGCCACCTGTTATGTGCCACAGGTAAGTAACAGGTGCTGTTAATAACACAAATTAGAGAAGCATCACATGATTTTTCAAGGAGTGCCAAGACTTTTGTCCGGCCTATTTTTGGAGTTTTGTGCAAAAATGATGATGATTTATTTTTTTCCCCATTCTCTTTTGTGTTTTTTTTTCATTGCATGCAGTATAAATGAAAATATTACTACCAAAGTATTTGTAAGTGCAATCATTTTCTGGGAGAAAATGAGCATTATCTGACAGAATTGCAGGGGTGCCAATACTTTTGGCCAGCAGTGTAAATCTCTTTAGAGAGAGAGAAAAAATTGTGAATAATTGAATGACAGCATTATTCATTGTTTTTTTATTTTATTTTTCATATATACAATGTTTAGAATATTTGTTCCCATTGGCATATTTTTTGTTTTATGTTATTTTTGATTCTTTGTCTGTTTATAATGTCAATAATAATAATATGGGAAAAAAAAAAAAAGTCAATTGGAACGGCAAATGGCGGTGATCGATCAATCGTGGGAGAGCACAGTAAATATGGACCGACCATGACGTGATTACTTTATACTAGGGCTGTCAAAATATCGTGTTAACGGGCGGTGATTAATTTTTAAAATTAATCACGTTAAAATATTTGACACATTTAACACACATGCCCCGCTCAAACATTAAAATCACAGCACAGTGTCATTTCCACTTGTTACTTGTGATTTTGGGTGTTTTGTCGCCTCTGCTGGCGCTTGGGTGCGACTGATTTTATGGGTTTCCGCACCATGAGCATTGTGTAATTATTGACATTAACAATGGCGAGCTAGTAGTAGATTTGAGTGAAAATTTTACAAACTTCATTAAAACGAAAACATTAAGAGGGGTTTTAATATAAAATTTCTATAACTTGTACTAACATTTATCTTTTAAGAACTACAAGTCTTTCTATCCATGGATCGCTTTAACAGAATGTTAATAATTTTAAGGCCATCTTGTTGATTTATTGTTATAATAAATGTACTTATGTACAGTATGTTGAATGTATATGTCCGTCTTGTGTCTTATCTTTCCATTCCAACAATAATTTCCAGAAATATATGTCATATTTTATAGATGGTTTGAATTTGCGATTAAATACGATTAATCAATTTTTAAACTGTGATTAACTCGATTAAAAATTTTAATTGTTTGACAGCCCTACTTTATACCCATGCCAAATTAATGACAAGACTGTACAGTTTACGAATATGACCTCGCAAAGAGTCTAGTGACAGTCAATCGGTAAATTAATTTAGGACCATGTTAAATGAAACGGAACATTTTCAGGCGTTGTCAGGTCGCGATCTCATACAATACATTGCTAAGTGTTTGTTGGATAAACCCACGGCAGAAATGCTTAAAATGTTCTTACCAACTTCAAAGGAATGCTCTAGAGGAAAGGAAAAATCCCCAAATTCAGCATCTTGGACGTCGCCGATCTGCAAATCAAGTGCCGTTAGCCTGGTAGCACACATGGCTAACAGCGTCGTTGGAAGCCCATATGCTACCATTTTTGTAACAATATACATCTACCTTTCTGCCGTTGTTGCACCAGGCGATCTCATTGCACGCAAACGATATAATAAAATAAACAAATAACTTTATAGGTGATAATAAAGGGTTCATTTTTGTATTACATCCGACCCAACGGGTTCAATTTAGACAAGAGTGACGCGGCGTTCATGAACATAAACAGCTTCCTGTAGGCTCTTTCGTAACAAAAGCGCCCCAAATACGTACATGAAAACCGGTATTTTTTTCTGGTTGAAGCTTGATATGAAAAAAAAAAGGTCCCTATAATTCATTGTTTGAAAAGCATTTTAAGTCGACTGATTTAACGTAAAATGTTTAACACCTTAAACATTAAAATCCTTAATTCGTTATTCTCGCAACGAATCCAGAGTGCCGGTGCCGGTTGCAAAGACAGAGTGCTCCAAGCGTGTCCGATGGGCTTTCACAATAAGAGACTCTTATTCGACGACAGTTCGTGTGTTTCCTATGGAGGTAGATTTGGTGTCCTTGTGACAAAACTGTTTATTTATTATTATTATGTTTTAATGTTCTTGCAAATGATTTTTGATTTTGAAAAAAATAGACAGTATATATTTATTTTATAATAAAGCAAATTTTTTTGGGATTGATTGATTTATTTAGACACAAATGTCATACCCATAATATGGCCCAAATACAAAAATGATTGCTTCATTCAATTAAAATTTTTTCTTAAAAAAAAAATCAATGATAAAATTAAGTGGTAAAAAGCAAATTTTTGAGTCTTAAATATTTTTTCGCATTCAAAAACTGTTTTTCTATGATCGATTTTTTTTATTGAAGTTATTTTACTTTTGAAAATATTTTTTTGAAGCAACTTATTTTTGATTGAATAATAAAGACACCCATGTCCCAGATAAAATGTGGCTCAAACGCAAAACAACATTACTTCAATCAAGAAAAAAAAAACAAAAAAAACTTCACATCAATTAAAAAAAAAAAGAATACGGTAATTCAAAGAAAAATAGCTTTCAAATGCTTTTTTTTGTTTTTGTTTCAAATTTATTTATTCACACATTTTTTTGATTGGAGTGACTTTTAATTGAAAATATATATTTTAATTTAAGCAACTTTTTTTTCTTTGGATTGATTAATAAAGACACAAATCTACCTCCATAGTTTCCGGGTGGATATTTAGCAGACGTCCCATAAAATATTGACGTATTAATTAAAAATTTTACCTCACGTTTTAAGGCAAACAAAACAAAACAGCGTTTTCAGTTTACATGCTGCACCTCTCCATTTTGAACGACAGAGGTCACCAGATGGCTAAAAATGAGCTGTACTGTACTGCGTTCCTAGACTCCCCAAAATAGAACATTAAAAAATTAATTCACACTTTTATTTACAAATAAACGCACATTTAGCAATAAATAGAATGAAAAGAAATGCGCATTTATGATTGTTACAGAAACAAAACTTGTTGCTATAGAGCACTAATAACACTTTATTGGGTGTACAACAGCTGAGAAGAAGGATGATGTCATGTCTTAAAGGGCAATGAAACATCTTATAAGGAAGAGATTATATATAAGTTGCTGACTCATGTAGTTTTTGTAGAACTTGAGACAAAGTATTTGGTCACCGATCAGGCGTTAGCCTTCTCTTAAACACCTTCAAGCGCTGTGCTATTCTTGGTCTGCATGTAAATATTAGATTTAATATGAATCGTTTCACTTTGTCACATGTTCATATAGCATGTTGTGAAAAAGGAGGTCTCAGATGCCCTTTTTGTTTTTTAATATTTTGTTTCATCATGCTGGATGTGGGACTCCATGCGCAACTGATGTGAAGCAGCTGTCAGAAACTGTCATTGTTTCTTATTCTCTTTTTCTATACATTCTTTTTTGTTGTTTTTCAGTCACAAAAGTCAAATTTAGCATTCATCTTAAACAACGAGATCAAACTCACAACCTTTGTGACCATAATGTATTGTTCTCTTATTTCTTCGCTCTTAGTAAAATTGTGTAACTTTTTAAGACAACTGTATATTCATTCATTCATTTTCCATGCTGTACTCGAATATCCCAAAAATTCTGCCCTTTAACCCAATTTCTCTGAGAAACATAAATTTGGAGGATATGTTTATGACGACACCCTCAAAAAGCATCAATAAACTGTGCCCAACAACACACAGGAACTCTGCCATCATGGTTTAAAGCAGGCATTTCCAATTTTCCTACAAAAATTAATCCCCTAAAACAGGGGTGCCCATTACGTCAATTGCAACGCTGGTGTGGGTAGCTCGGGGCATTTAAAAAAAAAGTACATAGTTAATTATACTGTGTGAGCATGGTCACACAACATAATTAAAAATGCACATGTTGTGTGAGCAACATAACCTCCTTTGTTGCTCACACAACATAATTAACTATCTACATAAAAAAAAAAAAAAAAAAAAAAAAAAAAAAAAGGGTACGTAGATCGCGGAGGTTGTCTAGTTGAAAAGTTGAAAAAAAACAAAACAATGAGCACCCCCACCCTAAAACCTGTTACACTTAACACATGTTTTGGAGAACATATTTGCCCATGCTTTAATTTTAGGGGGATGGGGGGGGGGGTCAGCCCTCAGAACCTGCTACACCTGGCAATAGGGATATTCTGATTGCATATTCTTGCACCCAAGTCAGAGTCTGAGTCACCTGATTTGGAAAATCTGCCGGTACCAAGTTCCGATCCAATACTGAAAAAAGTTGGGGAAAAAAAATAAAATAAATATATATATATATATATATATATATATATATATATATATATATATATATATATATATATATATATATATATATATATATATATATATATATATATATATATATATAATATATTTTTTTTTAACAAAAGTTCGAAACATGTAACTATTCCACCGTGTCGCCTTCATAATATGAATTATTGTTAAACAAGAATAACGTAAAAAAAAAAAAAAAAACTGCGTCTTTATTAAATGCTTCATTGAGTGAGTCCACTCAAATCCACTCACTCTTTGGCTAGGTTGAAACCGCAGGTATTAATGCAAGAATCCGATTTTTTCGTGTTTTTTGACTCGAGTGAGGCATTAACTTGATGGTCTGAACGTGGCAAGTTGCAGAGAAAATCCGATCTCTGTTACTTTTCGGGCCACATTTTTCCAGAATGTGGCGGCGGTCTGAACTGTCAAGTGTCCCGAATCGGAATTCATGCAGTAATTACATCGGCAAAGAGCGACAGCAACAGGCAGGACGGCAGCGATGTACTGCAGCTGTGCATTAGTGTTATTTAGCACCGACCTTGAACTCTGCTTTTACGCAGTAGTCGGGCTTGATCACAGTAATAAAAAAATAAATAAAATGAAGAAAAGGATAAGCCTGATAATGCTCGGATATCTTTCTGTGAGCCAAATGAGCAATATTTCACTATTGCTTACATGGCCGAGTCGGGGCAAACTGACGCACACAGGCTTTTTTCTGTGTGCGTCATGCACGCCCAGTGCAAGCATGTGTTCTATCAATCCATATAAACATTGAATATAAGACTAAACGGGGATTATTAATGTCTGTTATTTGTGTCCTCTTTATGGAAATCAAAACATGATCACCTTAGAATGACATGGAGTCAGCATGTATAGTTTGTTTTGATGCTCCTGCGCATGCTTGTCAGTTTGCTCGGCGCATCTCGGACTGCGAATTAGTGCGCATGCGTAATACTTGAACGGGCTCAATGGACAAAGGCAGTCTGGACGGGCATGCCAAAAAACAGATATGACCAAATAATCGGAATTGCGCATTAAGACCTGTGGTATGAACCTGGCCTTTCACACTCACGCTGCTGAGAACAACTTCTGACTTACACAGTGAGTTGCTACAGCACACTTATGCAAGTTTAACGGTGATTGACACATTTGTGCCTTTGATTGTAGCGCTACCAAGCTTCTTTTACAATATCAAAGCTAGAAACCTGTCAATCATCGTTAACTTTAAGTACCAAACGCAAGCTGGACAGTTTGGCTGCAATGCTTGGCAGGAGGAAGCGTGAGAGGCTGTAGCGCTGTACGAGCATGAAGAAGAAAAACATATTTTTTTAAATTAAAAATCTGATCCTTTTCACCCTATTCTAATCCTTTGAAAAATGGTGCAATCGGCCCGGTTTCTCATCTCGTGATCGGATCGGCACATCACTTCTTGGTAACCATACGCGGAGAGCAAGAGGAGGCCGTGGGGTGGGCGAAAATGTCATTGTATGTAATTGATTTTCCTATATATGCATTTAAAATTAAGACTTTGCCGGTAAAATGTTGTCTATAAAAGTTGTAAAGCAGTAAAACATACATAATGCGTCAAAATTATTTTTCGAACAGATCATGTGACTAGCACCTTAGAGACGGTCATTTGCTTTGCTTAGCCAAAACCACCTGAAGACAGAAGATGCAAGATGGATATACGTAATGCAGTGGTCTCCAACCCGGTCCTCAAATGCCTGCTGTGGGTGCAGGATTTCATTCCAACCAGACAAATGACAACACTTTTTCACCAATCTGGTGTTTTACAAGTGCAATCAGTTGATTGCAGTCAGGTGCTGCTTGTTTTAGCAGAAACTTCATTTTTTCAACTACGTATCTGTGCTGGATCAGCAGGAACAAAAACCACGAACCACAACGGGCCTTTGAGAACCGGGTTGGAGACCGCTGACGTAATATTTTCGAACCTAAGCTTTCAGAAGCGACAACGACTACTGAGCGAGAACCAAGGATTGAAGATGTGGACCATGAAATGCCGGAGAGCATCGCCAAAATGGTGAGCGGAGTTTCAGTTTGCCCCACTAAAGATGTTAATTGTACAACAGAGCCACCACCGGGCGTACCATATTCAATGGGCGATGATCTTGGCCAAAAGGATACACTGCTGTCCAAAAGTATTGGCACCCCTGCAATTCTGTCTGATAATGCTCAATTTCTCCCACAAAATGATTGCGATTACAAATGCTTTGGTAGTGGTAATCTTCATTTACTTTGCTTGCAATGAAAAAACACAAAACAGAATGAAAAAAACATTAAATCATTATAATTTTACACAGAAAAAAGTGTTGGCACCCTCAGCCTGATACTTGGTAGCACAACCTTTAGACAAAATAACTGCGAAGAACAGCTTCCGGTATCCATCATTGAGTTTCTTGCAATGCTCTGCTGGAATTTTAGACCATTCTTCTTTAGCCACCTGCTCCAGGTCTCTGAGATTTGAAGAATGCCTTCTCGAAACTGCCATTTTCAGATCTCTCCACAGGTGTTCTATGGGATTCAAGTCTGTACTCATTGCTGGCCACTTTAGAAGTCTCCAGTGCTTCCTCTCAAACCATTTTCTAGTGCTTCTTGAAGTGTGTTTTGGGTCATTGTCCTGCTGGAAGACCCTTGACCTCTGAGGGAGACACAGCTTTCTCACACTGGACCCTCCATTATGCTGCAAAATTTGTTGGTAGTCTTCAGACTTCATAATGCCATGCACACGGTCAAGCAGTCCAGTGCCAGAGGCAGCAAAGCAACCCCAAAACATTCGGGAACCGCCGTCATGTTTGACTGTGGGGACCGTTTTCTTTTCTTTGAAGGCCTCGTTTTTATCCCTGTAAACTCTATGTTGATGCCTTTTCCCAAAAAGCTCTACTTTTGTGTCATCTGACCAGAGAACATTCTTCAAAAACGTTTTTGGCTTTCTCAGGAAAGTTTTGGCAAACTCCAGCCTGGCTTTTTTATGTCTCTGTGTCAAAAGTGGGGTCTTCCTGGTTTTCCTACCATAGAGTCCCTTTTCATTCAGACACTGGTAGTACGGGTTGACACTGTTGTATCCTCGGACTGCAGGACAGCTTGAACTTGTTTGATTGTTAGTCGAGGTTCTTTACCCACCATCCGCACAATCTTTTGTTGAAATCTCTCGTCAATTTTTCTTTTCCGTTTACATCTAGGGAAGTTAGCCACAGTGCCATGGGCTTTACAATTATTGATGACACTGCGCACTGTAGACACAGGAACATTCAGGTCTTTAGAGATGGACTTGTAGCCTTGAGATTGCCCATGCTTCCTCACAATTTTGCTTCTCAAGTCCTCAGACAGTTCTTTTGTCTTTTCGCCATGCCCAATGTGGTACACACAAGGACACAGGACAGAGGTTGAGTTAACATTAATCCATTTTAACTGGCTGCAAGTGTTGATTTTGTTACTGTCGCCACCTGTTTTGTGTCACTGGTAAGTAACAGGTGCCGGTAATTACACAAATTAGAGAAGCATCACATGACTTTTCAAAGGATGCCAATACTTTTGCCCAGCCCATTTTTGGAGTTCAGTGTAAAATGATAATGATTAATTTTTTTCCATTCCCTTTTGTATTTTTTCATTGCAAGCAAAATAAATGAACATATTACAACCAAAGCCTTTGTATTTACCATCATTTTCTGGGAGAAATTGAGCAGTTTCTGACAGAATTGCAGGGGTGTCAATACTTTTGGCCAGCAGTGTAGCTGTCCTAAGCAGCCTGATTCGGAATTCCCCTAAAAAATGATGGGAAACAAAAAAAGAAACTCATTTTCAACATATGATTATAAATATTCCTGTCTGGAATATTCAGTCAAAAAGGATGCGGCGTCTACTTCTCCTCAAGGTAAGACAGAAAAACTTGTGCGCTCACACACACCTCCACACAGCTGGGATGCCTGTATGTACAAGCATGGGCTAAACTACTATCCGAGCATATATCTTGTAAATTAATGTTATTGCTGACACTGGGTTTCGGGGTCATCAACATGTTTTACTCCCCCTACCACAAAAGTCAAACCTATGTTGGCAAATCCAATTCTGGAGGACATTTTTTTATTATGGCAACACCCACCAAAAAGTCTCAAAAAGCCATGCCTGAAAACCTACAGGAAGTCCGCCATCAGTTGGTCAATTCTGCCTTCAGGCCTTGGTGTAGTTATTTTTTTGTTCGTGGAGCTTCTATTTACATCAGCTTTAAAAATATACTCAGTCGCATCTGCATGGGGGTTACGGGGAGTGTACGGCGCACCTCCTAAAGAACCGTTAAGGTCCTTGACCTTTGCGTAACCCTCCTTGCTGACAGCTCGGATAAATGCCATTGTCTGTGGAAGGCCGCATTCTCCTTTTCCACATATTCCTCTTTATTTTGGAGCACAGCTTAGAAGGCACGCGAGCGGTCGGGGCCTCCGTCACCCAGTTGATTGATTAGCGCGGTGGTGGTTAACAGCTCCTCGGGGGCGGGCGGCGTCTCCCGGCGGCCCTGATCTCCTGCTCTCAAAGCCGCTGCCAAGGTTTCAGGTGACGAGCGCTCTGTCACTCCCAGAAGATGAGATGACTGGCAGTCTTTGCGGGAGGAGGAGGAAGTGATAAAAAGGGATGGAGCGGGAAGCGCGGGCAGATCCCCGACACGACGAAGACGCTTTGGAAGTGACTGTGACAGACATGCCTGAGCTCCAGGAGCCTGGTAAGATGTTGCACCAAAGCTGCCGGCATGTCGACACAAAGGAGCAGCAGCTAACAGCTAACGTAGCCCGTCAATCACACGCCGGCACTCCACTCACTATTGGCCCGCCAGGGGTCCGCGCGGTAAAGAGGATTCAAGTGTTAGATTCTATTCTATGCTTTAATACACCTTCAGAGCTTAGTGGAAGTGACTTAGGCGGCTTTGAAAAGTCAACGTTTTATGCATTTACATGATGATCAGTCTCGCTTGTGCTTGAGTTGGAGTCCAAAGCGCAAATGTGTGAATGGATTCATTAATTTGTTTGAAAAATCTTGTATGTTAATTTACAACTGATATTTGATGCTTTGTGTTCCGTTTGATTGTCCAACAGTTTTATTTTGTGTGAGTTGTTAAATTATGTTTTTTTGTAATGAGACTAGTTTTTCATCTTTTCAAAAATTTTTTTTGATAAACAAGGTTTATTCACAGGATATGCAGTATGGAAAACGAATGCATGAAGTTGTATTCACATAGACTTAATGACAACAAAGATACATGCTGTAGAGCAGGCGTCTCCATCTTTTTTGCACCACGTACTGGTGTGATTTGTGTCTTTTTTTCACGGACTGTTGTTCTGTCAAATTTTGCACCCATATAAAATTTTGCTCCCAAAGCTTTTGTTTTGTACATGTCCGTTCATGATCAAACTTATGTTAATATTCCTTTCTTGAAAGAAAGTTTGTAGTGTTTACTTTGCAATCGCTGCATTCGCAGCCATTTTTAACATTACGCGCATGCAAAATTTGTCAGAACACCGGCAATGTGCGGCAGAAAAATACAGCAAATATAAAATAGCATTTGTTTTCAGCCCCATCGTGTTAAGTGCAGGGAAAATATAACTCACCCGCTGAATCAGTGGGAAGCCTGAGCTTGTTTTGTTGAGACGAAATGGTCAAATCTAGGTGTGATGGGAGAGTGAGAGAAGCCAGCTTCACAAAGATACGATGTTGGAAATTGTAGCACGGTTTTCAGTGCTCTCCTAGCGATGTCAGGATATTCCAGTATGACTTAAATTCAGAATCTCTGTAGAGTTGTTGTCTCAAATGTATACGTTTAAGGTCTCCGTCATTTGCGATCTCTACAAGCAGATCCTCCTGTTGCACAGACATGCTCGAATCACTCAGTTTATTCACAAACGGGTCATGAATCCACTCCTTCGCAGTTTGTGGGTCTTTAGTGATTGGGAAGTAGCGTAGATTTTGTTTTCTTCGAGGTTGTAGGCTCATCTTCTGGCTCGTCAGGTGCCCCTTTCCCGTAAAAAAAATCTGTCCAAAGACGTCTTTTTCTACTGTTGGGGCTAATTATTTCCGGGAACAGATGTGATGCGCCGCCCTACGTCATATGTTATTATCGAGGACAATCGCACATAGATATACAAAACAAGATGTACTGCTAGTAGTCCAATCAATGGATTTCTATGACGACATTCCATCCTGTAGTATTATATGTAGAATAGACAGGGATATTGCTGTATTAATGGGCACAGGCCAAAGTTAATTCGGCCAGAATGCAGTCGTTAATAAGTTATTATTTCTGTGCGGCGACTGGTACCGGTCCGCGGCCCGGCGGTTGGGGACCCCTGCTGTAGAGAATGGATAATACTGTTGTGATTTTGTTAACTTGTTCCATTGAATTTTTATTTAACATTTTCTGATTTGAATATTTCTATCAGATTAAAAAATCTGTTTTGCATTATTGTTTTATAATCTAAATTTGTATGTTCTAATTTTTATATTCTTTCCCTAGATTTTTGTTTATCATTTTAGTATACGTATATATTTTTTAAAATCAAATTGGTTCCATTTCCCACTATTGCCTTTTCTATTTGTTTATCTTTTACGTAATATTGCTTAAATTTTTTTTTACTTCCAATTATTATTAGAATTTCAGTTTGTCCACTGTTTTGGATTATTTGCTATTTCTTTCATCACTATTTTTTACTTCCATTATAGTGCTATTGTATTTTTTTCCGGTAAATCTTTTTCTCTACTATTTTAGTGCTTTTCCTCCCTCTAATAATATACATTTGGTTCCAATATAACCTTGTGCTTTTACAAATTCTTTACAATTTCTACTAATCTCTGGTTTGGTCCCGCTAGTGTAGCAAATCTTTTGCCTTATCCCGATTCCCAAAGGCAAATCCCCTGCGTGTTGTCTTGTCGTAAATGAAATCTTTTGCGTTTGTGCCTCATTGCGGTCATAAACCGTGAGGTGTCACTTTCAAGAATAACCTCCCTTGTCGTGACATCACGCCGCGGGTTCTGTAACGTATGTTTGTGCTGTCATGGTGACTAAAATATGCGCTGTCGCCGCCTTTTGTCAACGGCGGCATAAATCAGAGCTGGAAACCCGATAGCGCAAGGAAAGAGGATGGATGGATGGGGAGGCCTCTGCCAAGGCAGGTGCAACCAAGTGTTCTTTCTCCCCTATCAAAGTTCCTCACACTGTCTGAGCTTTGAATCCATCCCCGGCTTTAGACGGACCATGTGACTCCCTCAGTGGTCCGGTGGCGGGTGCCGGAGCGGAGGGGAGATCTGGAAGGGGGCACACAGTCTAATAAACAGCCACCAGAATAGTTGAGGGAGGTGTGATTGAGACGCCTGGTGGCTGCGCTCATTGAATGGTGTCACCTCTCCGATCTGGCACGGATCGTCATCCTGCCTGGCGACAGGTGAGAGGTGCGAAAGGCCTCTCGGATGGAGTCACTGGCCCAGATCGGGGGTTCGTTGGTGCCTGGGGGGGTTCGGGGCGAAGGCTTATCAGTGCTGTGATCCTCCTGGGGCAAATATGTCAGTTTACAGTTTGAGCAACCGCCCCCCAAAATTCTAGGCAACATGAATTTTATTAGACATGTACGTCCTGGGTACACCTGCAAGAAAGTCTCAAGCGCACAAGACATCCAAACTCTGCTATTTTTGTTTGAATTGCCCATTTCTGCTTAGCAGCGCTGTCAAGTATTTCATTAAAATTCAGCTCTCAGAAACAGTTTTGTTTAGGAGCAACGAGATTTGGTAAGCATGTCCATCAGTCGTAGAAGAAAAAAGTCTTGTTAAGCCATTCCTAAAAAAGACGCAGGAAGTTGCTTTTGTTTTATATTAATTCTGCTTGATAGTACTTCCAAAGGTACAGCCCAGGAAGCCAGTTTTACTTATTTGGTAGACATGTCCAATGTTCCCCCTAATTTTCCATGTTTCTGAGCAGACACAAAAGCTGCCTGAGCACACTGTGGACAACAGTGAGAAACATCAGATGTGTACTCTGTGGCCACACACCGGTATTACGCCTGTTCAAAACCTTGGATCATAGCAAGTTACATGACTTATTAAAGAATGAAATTACAGCAGCAATTCTCATTAGTTTACTTTTAATATAATTGATTTGACCCACTTAAAGTGCCTGTGACACGAAAAAGCATGTTTATCTCATAATACACGCGGTATTTTATGCACCTGAATGAAATGGACCGCTTGGATCAGGGGTCGCGTTAACCGGATATTTTCCGTCGTTGACCGTTTTTTTAAAACGGTGACGGAAAAAACTGAAGTCCGCCCGTCATTTTGACAGGTTGCAATTCACACCCCAGACCACAGGGTGGCGAGTTAGCATATTAATTAGCTATTGTCTCTCTTAATGCATGACGTCGTTGGCTATTCTGTCAGAATATTGTAGCGTCACCGGGGTCTGGCGGCGGCACCGTGATTGACACATCAACGCGAGGTTCTTATTGGTGCACCCGGTGTGCCAGCGCGTGATCCAATTGGTGGACTAGATTGCCGCCTGTGTATAGACAAGTTTTCGAGGTACCGGTTTACTTCCTTATGTCTTCCTTCCCCTTCCGTTTCCGCCTGTTTACCATTGAAGTCAATGGCGGTGGAATCGAAGTTGGAAGGTCTTTATACAAGATCCCGGGAATGTTATTTTGATGTAGGCGGGTGGAGAACCAAGCCAAGGCCTCCATGCTTCGTACCATGTCGATTTCCAAACCATGGGTGCTCGTACTCGTCATACAGGAGGGACGGAAAGAGATGTACAAAACTGATAGCTCCTGCAATCATGCCCCCGCTGTTATGGAAGGTAATTATGAAGTTTAATTGTTTTTACAACAACTAGCTTCTGCTACTGCTGCTATCCGCCTGTTGCTAATCGTGTTTGAATGCACCGCATAAATCAAGTGTTACAAGTTTTTATTCGTTTGTTTACAGCTGGGAAACGCTGTTATAAAAGGGAAGACAACTTGACTTGTACGTTGATGGACATATATCGAACATATATCGTTTGCGTTCCACAATGATGATGACAGCTCGACTCCCGGGAGAGGCCGAGAGAGGCAGGAATTGTGACAGACTGTGGTTCGCCGAGATCGCCGTGATCCAACTACGAACTTGTGAACGGCAGCGTCTTTAAATATATGCTATTGGAGCTGGAATTACCGAGGACGGGAAAAAAGCACATCTAAATGCCGCCGAGGGCCTCCGTGATGTCGCTATTTGTTCACGAGGCTCCGGAGCTCTGCGGTCTGATATCACATTCTCGTATGCTATTTTTGCAATACTTTTATAAATGTGATTTATTGACCTGTTTTGGAGTGCACCAATCGTTTTAAAAAAAACACGAAATGGAATCATGTCTAAATGTTTTATTGCGATCAATGCCTGCAATAAAAAAAAAAAGAATGACATACTATCTGTGTTAACATCATATGTACATAACCTTGTAGCATTTCCTTGTAACAAAACAATCCATGTCAGCCCTTCTGCAGTCGGCAAATGTAATATAACTTGTAATTTCACCACATTTTGGTCACTAATGGCCGTAGTATCAATCCATTCCTCACGTTAACACAGGCTGACCGTTGTTAATAATTTTGTCCACGAATGATCAACGAAGTGACACGAACTGCTATCCAATCTCATCTACGTGTCATCTCGGTCGTGCTGAATCAATTTTTGAAGATTCCATGGGTTGCTCTGGCTTGATTTCGTAGTTTTATCGTCGTCAATACACTGCTAATACACTGCTACTCAACCGGACCGGAAGTGCGAAGCAGACATTTTCCTAGATGGCGGCGCCCATATTTCGCTCAGGAAACTTGGCACCAAACGATCACCACAGACTATGTAGTAGTCATTTTATATCTGGTAAGATGCATTTAATATATATTTAGAAGATTTTGGGCTGACAACCACAATTAAGATCATTGTGTGACGTTGGTGATTGGGGTCTATATGGTTGCCTCTTTTTCTTTGGGAGTGGAGTTGTTTTGTTGGTGTTGTTGGCGGTAAGCAGAGTAAAAAGAGGGAGAAAAATACAACTTCAGTGTCTAATTTTTCGCCGCCAAGCAAGCGTTACAAAATTAAAAATGAATGAAAACTAAATACTATTGAATATGTCATCATTATCATTTTAAAAATTTCAGTGACTGGTAAAAATAGATTATGACCGGATTTTTATGACCCTGTCAGTCAAAATGACAGACAACGAAAATGTCTAGCGCAACCTCTGGCTTGGATGTGTGTGGAAGCGATTGCTATATTTATTTAGTTTTTTTAATCCCGCGCCATAAAAAAATGAGTGACTTCCGGCAATAGTCTTGAGTTGAGAAAGAGGGTGCTGTGACGTGTATGGAGGAAGGAGGCCTCTTTACTATACAGCCGTACTGTTGTATGAGAAGGACTAAGGATTCAGCTGATTTTGCGGAATAATACGTTTATTTTTTGCATTACGCCAGCCAAACGGCTGCAGAAAAATTTTGCTGTAGAGGGAGAGGTGTGTGCGCCTTTTCGAGGTTTCAAAAGGTTCCCATTCACCGGTGGATATTGGCCAAAACAAGCCCTACTACTGTGGGACCATTGGACTTACCAGGAAGTAAGTAAACATCGTGATTTGTATTATGTCAAATACTGGGATCATTTTAATTTGTAGGTGGCTTGCATTTTGTGGTTGACACGCCCCTTGCCCCCTTGGCCGACGACCGGCGGCTTGTCGCACATCCCCCCGCCGGCCTATACTCGGCTTTTTCCCCTCTTCACGTGCCCGGCGTTCTGTCAAATTTTCCGACCGATCAGAAATTGCAACTTTGAGTTAAAAATAGCCGCAAATACAGCGATTACAAAGTAAACACTACAAACTTTCTGTAAATAAAGGACTACTTACGTTTGATCATGGATGGGCACGTAAAAAGTTCTCCTCATACACATTAGCTGCACATGTTAGCTGCACAACAACTGTAGCCGCTCGCCTATGACTCGCTCTAGGTGTTTACGACTTCGCCGTGTAGGTGAGGTGGGGAACACACCACTAATTGTGCTACTTAAAGTCTGCCCTGCATCAGAGTTAGCATAACATTAATTTGTGTGAATTTATCGAACTCAAGGAGGTAGCTGCATTGAGAGAAATATCCTCCTGTATGTTTTTTACTGTTAACGTTTATCAACCTGGAAGAAATGTAGTGAACCAAGGATTACCCCTTTATAGATGGATTATAGAATTGATGATTAAAAAGTTTGTATTTCTTATGTATATTAATATAATTTGTGTTCAGATATTGCAATTTAAATTTGCTAATAAAATCCAGACATTTATCCTGGAAGTTTTCAAAATGTTTCTTTAGTAGTTTTTTAAAACAAAGGTTTGACTCGAACGGTGCATCACCTGAACCAATACACAGGAAAGTTAGTAGCAGTCAATACAGATTTATTTTGCCTTGATCATTTATTCATTTTCATTCATTTTCCATGCCACTTTCCCTCACAAGGGTCGCAGAGGTGCTGGAGCCAATAGCCTATCAATTAATTAGGTTCATATTGGTGAGAAATGTAGCCATGACCCTCGTTCACCCAGTCTGTTTGGTCTTATAAATGTCCCGTCCCCAGCAAAAAAAAAGTGTATATGCAAGTTATGCCGTTATATCGTCCCTACCAATGTTGAGACCAAACAACCGCCTTGGCGCTGACAGTGACACTATAATACATTACTTGTGCGCTGAGTATGAGCAAGCAGTGTGCGATTGCGCACGCACGCTGCTTAGAGGGAACATCGGACATGTTCATTATGAGGAGACGCAGAAAAATGTCTCAAAAAGTCATGTCTGAAATGTTAAAGAAATTCTGTCACGTTCGCTTGAAGCGCCTGTTCTTTACGACATTTTCGTCTGAATTTTTGCCAAATTTGAATGATGTAAACAAGACCGTTAGTGCTAAATTGGAAAAAGAGCAATTGTTTTTATGTGGACCAAGTCTCGTAGCAATGAATTTTGTTTTTAGTCGGTGTCTGAAATAATATATTCGCTTTGCAGTTTGTGTCGAAATGAAGCTGTTACAGTTTAACATGGTTTTGAATTACTACGACAATAATAAGCTTGTTTTCAAATGAGGGATGTTAGCACAGTAGGCTAATTAACGTCTATTTTTAGCCGCTGCTCGCGGAGCTGTGAATCCGGTGAGATTTAAGGCGGCCTCTGCTTTTAAGTGGCTAAAATTCCAAACAGATCGCACTTTGGAAGCGTCTCCTGAAGCGTGCCCCAAGAGGCTGAGCATTGTCGCACCATGGCGTGACCCAGATGCTGGTTTATACCTAGTCCGATAGGCAAATGGGAAGATTCGCATTGAAAAAAAAAATCTATTTTTAAATACGTGGATGGACGGTATCACTGGCAGTCATGGCACTTGGGCAGTGGCCATATTGGACCAGGGTAGTCGGGGGGAGTGCCATTATTACCAGGACGCTTGACACATGAGTTAGCTTGACATTCTCGCCGTCCGTGTGAATGGTCGCCCAAAAGATCATCGCCTTCTATAAGAGGGACTCCCAGTTACGAAAGGGGACACCTGTCCCATCAGCAGTAATTGTTGATACGCTTGGGACTAACGCGAGACTTTTAAGACTCCGGAACATGATGAGGTTTTTGTGACCTACTTAACAGATTTTGTCTGCCGAGGCCGAGCAGTGAATTTATTTTTCTTATATGGTTTTTTAATCATCTCATTAATTTCGAGCAACTTTATAAGAGGAGAAAAGAAAAAAGGAAGTCATCCTAATCAATGTAGACATGTTTTATCTGTGAACTCTGAAATATGACAATTGGAAGGGAATTTGAAAGTTGAATTCATTAATCATCAAACT